>NC_133063.1:3353620-3505603 GCF_048771995.1 Taeniopygia guttata | reverse complement strand
GGAGAGGGATCACCGGGCTCACCGGGCTCCTCTCGGGGATGGAGAGTGATCACCGGGCTCCTCTCGGGGATGGAGAGTGATCACCGGGCTCCTCTCGGGGATGGAGAGGGATCACCGGGCTCCTCTCGGGGATGGAGAGGGATCACCGGGCTCCTCTCGGGGATGGTGAGGGATCACCGGGCTCCTCTCGGGGATGGAGAGGGATCACCGGGCTCCTCTCGGGGATGGAGAGTGATCACCGGGCTCCTCTCGGGGATGGAGAGGGATCACCGGGCTCACCGGGCTCCTGTCGGGGATGGAGAGGGATCACCGGGCTCCTCTCGGGGATGGAGAGTGATCACCGGGCTCCTCTCGGGGATGGAGAGGGATCACCGGGCTCCTCTCGGGGATGGAGAGGGATCACCGGGCTCCTCTCGGGGATGGTGAGGGATCACCGGGCTCCTCTCGGGGATGGAGAGGGATCACCGGGCTCCTCTCGGGGATGGAGAGTGATCACCGGGCTCCTCTCGGGGATGGAGAGGGATCACCGGGCTCACCGGGCTCCTGTCGGGGATGGAGAGGGATCACCGGGCTCCTCTCGGGGATGGAGAGGGATCACCGGGCTCCTGTCGGGGATGGAGAGGGATCACCGGGCTCCTCTCGGGGATGGAGAGGGATCACCGGGCTCCTCTCGGGGATGGTGAGGGATCACCGGGCTCCTCTCGGGGATGGAGAGGGATCACCGGGCTCCTCTCGGGGATGGAGAGGGATCACCGGGCTCCTCTCGGGGATGGAGAGGGATCACCGGGCTCATCTCGGGGATGGAGAGGGATCACCGGGCTCTTTTCTGGGATGGAGAGGAATCACCGGGCTCCTCTCAGGGATGGAGAGGGATCACCGGGCTCCTCCCGGGGATGGAGAGGGATCACCGGGCTCCTCTCGGGGATGGCGAGGGATCACCGGGCTCCTCTCGGGGATGGAGAGGGATCATCGGGCTCCTGTCGGGGATGGAGAGGGAGGAGCGGACGGTCTGTGTGACCTCCGGCAGCTCCCCCCGACCACAGCGAGTGGGGCCGGACCCCTCCGTGCCGCTCCCCCCGGGGATGGCGAGGGGGGTCCGGACCCCTGGGGTGGCTTTTCCCGGGGATGGCGAGAAGGGGAGCGGGGAGAGCGGAGCCCTGGGGCGGCTTTTTTCCCGGGGATGGCGGGGGATGACTGAACGGACCCCGGGGTTGTTCCTTCGGGGGATGGCTGAATGGACCCCGGGTGGTTCTTCCCGGGGATGGCGGGGGATGACTGAACGGACCCCGGGTGGATCCTCCCGGGGATGGCGGGGGATGACTGAACGGACCTCGGGTGGCTCCTCCGGGGATGGCGAGAGGGGTTCGCACCCCTCCGGCGGCATTTCCTGTGAATGCCGGGGGATGACCGGACCCCCGGGCGGTCCCTCCCCGGAACGGGTGGGGGGACCCGATGCCGGGGGCGGCTTTTCCCAGGGATGACGAGGGAGGACGAGGGACCCCCGGGCGGCTCCTCCCGCGGACTGCGGGCGGGGAGCCGACCTCTCCGGCGTGTTTTGCCGGGGATGGCGATGGACGACCGGATCCCGGCGGTGCCTCCCGGGGCTGGGGGGGGGGGGGGTTCGCGGCTGCGGCCCCGCCTCCCGCAGGTGCCGGCGCGGCGGGGGCCGGGGGTGACGTCAGGCGGGGCGGGCGCGGTGCCGGTGCCGGTCGGGCCATGGCGGAGCCGAGCGCGGCGGCCCCGGTGAGTGCGGCGGCCCCGGTGCTGCCCCCCGAGCGCTGTCGCGGAGCGGGGCCGGGCGGGGGGAACCGGGCGGGGGCGGCGGATCCGTGCGGGAGCATCCCCGGGAGCGGTACCGGTGTCGCCTCGTCCTTCCCGTGCCCCGGACCCGCCTTGCCCGGCGAGGAGGGGTTCAGAGCCGAGAGAGCGCCGATCTGCCTGCGAGGGGAGCGGAGACACGGGCATTGCTTCTCCGCGGCTTCCCACGGGCTCGGCGCGTCTTTGTGTGCCCTGTGGGCTTGTTCGGGCGCCGTGCGAACGGGTGTGCCGTGTCTGTGTGTCCGTGCCCTGTCTGTCTGTCCGCCCTGTGTGTCTGTGTGTCCGTGCTTGTGTCTGTGTGTGCCCTGTCTGTCTGTCTGTGCTGTGTGTGTCTGTCCGTGCCCTGTCTGTCCGCCCTGTGTATCTGTGTGTGCCCTGTCTGTGTGTCGGTGTGTGCCCTGTCTGTCTGTCCGCCCTGTGTGTCTGTGTGTGCCGTGTCTGTCTGTCCGTGCCCTGTCTGTCTGTCCGTGCTCATGTGTCTGTGTGCACCCTGTCTGTCTGTCCGTGCTCATGTGTCTGTGTGCACCCTGTCTGTCTGTCCATGCTGTGTGTGTCTGTCCATGCCTAGTCTGTCTGTCCGTGCTGTGTCTGTCCGTGCCCTGTCTGTCTGTCCGTGCCCTGCCTGTCTGTCCGTGCTCGTGTGTCTGTCCATGCCCTGTCTGTCTGTCTGCCCTGTGTGTCTGTCCGTGCCCTGTCTGTCTGTCCGTGCCCCACTTGCCCACATGAGCCCTCTGTGTCCGTCCCTGCCCTGTGAGCCTACGCGTGCTGTGTGTGCCCGTGGTTCCTGTGGGTCTGTACCTGCCCTGTGTGCCCATAGGTGCGCCGGGGTGTCCCTGTGAGCTGCATCCATCGATCCCGAGGTGCTGTGAGTGTCTGTACCCGCCCTGTGTGCCCACATGTGCCATGTGCATCCCTACATACAGACTCATGGACCCACAAACCCAGTGTCAGCATGCCTGGCAGCTTCCCCGGACCCCTTCCCTGTGCCCAGAGAGAGAAAACTGCTTCTTACCCTCTGCCCTGCTCCAAGGCAGGCTGCATTTGCTCTTGGTCAGGTTTATTCCCTCTCACCTGGGCCAGACCCTCGGGGGAGGTGGCAGGTAGTGACAGGCCAGGCTTTAATGGCACAGCGTGTGGGGAAGGTGAGTTTGGCCGGGGAGATCCATCCCGGGCTGCTGCGGGGTGAGGACCAGAGAGGGGGAGGCAAATCTGCCCTTGTGATGACCAGAGAGGGGGAGGCAAACCTGAGCTGGGTGTTGGAGGTGTTGGGGTGCCTCTGCCTGCCTGGGCTGTGTGCCCATGGAGGGGATGTGCAGTGTCCTGGATTTCCCTTGTCCAAGCAGCTGGCTTGGTAGTGGGCAGGCAGAGCTTGTGCTGCTGGTCCTCACAGTTAATTAGACACGACTAATCCTATCTGGCTTGGGAACTTCCCAGCAAACCGGAGTGATTTTTCCTCTCCTGGCCTGAGCAGGATCCCAGCCTCCTGCAGAACGAGGCCTGGGGACAAGGACATCTCTTCCAGCCCCTCGGATGCAATCGGGGTGGCAGCTCAGACCTGCTCTGACCTTGCTGTGGCTCAGGTGTCCCTCAGGTGGAAGGTGACAAGCCCCGTGGAGGTTCGTGCGTGAAAGGGAAGTCACGACTGTAATGAGGAAATTGCAGGAATAATGGCCAGAGCTGGACTTTTGAGGATAAATCTCACTCCCAGCAGGAGAACATCAGCATTCCCCATCCCTACAAAAGAAGAGGGGGCAAAGGGACACGGTAATCCCTGTTCCATTGATGCCCTTGTGCTTGGGAGAACCAGGTGTTCCCTGCCCTGGCCTTGGAGCCAAAGAGGAGAGCCAGGCTCACTCGGGGATATGAGTTAGAGGCGGATTTATCAGTGCTGGGTTAATGGTTGGTGATTTTGGAGGGCTTTTCCAACCTAAAGGACTGTGATTCACCGCAGTCCTTCCCTTCCTGCAGCTGAGCCCAGCCTGTTAGTGAGCGCTGACAAAACCTGAAATCCCAGTCAAATCACCCGCGTTGGAAAGAATGACATTGATCTGGGAACGCTGTCGGGCGAGTCCCCCAGGCAGAGGAGGACTGGTGTTTGTCTCTTCTTTACACCAGAAGACCTGCCTCCAGGTGCTGGGTTAGCTCCTCACCCTGATCCTGCCCCCCAAATTCTCCAGGACTGCTGTTCTGGGCTGGAATTACCTCTCAGCTTTGCAGGATGCATGAGCCAGCTGGACTGGAGATGGATCTTAGTGGGTTCTGTTTGTTTGCCCTTGCTCAGGGGTCTAAAAGGGTCTGTTCCGAGCTGTCCCCCTCCAAACAGGGGGGACAGGCACCTCCAAATGAGGCTTGTTTCCCTCTCTGGAAAGCCTCCTATGCAGGCCAGACAAATGCCTTTCCGTGTGCCGCTTCTGGTTTGGATAGCTGAGCTTGAAAGGTCTAAATTTAAGCGAGATGAATCTCACCCGGCGCTTGCAAACCTTGCTTTTCAGACTTTTCGCCTTGGTCTTTCCTTTTTTTAGCATGACCCTGCTGTTCTCCTACCGCTCAGGACTCTTCCCAAGCACAGAAAATGCTTCTGAAACTTTCCACACCCCCAGGTGGGAGGTGTTGCAGAAATGCAACTGCAGGGAAGCATTTGCAGCTCATCCTCCTTGCAGAAGCCCGGGTTAAACAAGCAGCCTGTTAATTTTGTGTTAATGGCTCTGAGGAACGGCGAGTCCCCCCTCCACCCCCTTCCTCCCTACCTCGTGCCAGCATTTAATTGCTCTCACTCCGGAGAGATGCTATCTCATTTCAAGGTTGAACTTAGCTAGTTTTGGCTTGCAGCGGGGGGATGCTGCCGTGTCCTTGTCACAGAGGTGCCTCGCTGTTCTCTGTCACTGTCACCGGTTCGCATTTCTCAGGAGCCCGAGGGTGCTGTCCGCTCCCACCGCGGGGCTCCTGCTGCTCCTGGCGTGGTTTTTGTGGCATCCTCGGGATGTGGCTGGTGTGGCTGAGTTGCCCAGGTGCCCATCTGGGTGCAGCCCTGGGTGTGAGTGCATTTTTTGGCTCCTTGCATCCCCACGGGATGTGGCTGGTGTACCCAAATTGCCCAGGTGCCCATCTGGATGCAGCCCTAGGTGTCATCTTGCTTTTTTGGCTCCTTGCATCCCCACAGGATGCAGCTGGTGTGCCCGTGTTGCCCGTCTGGGTGCAGCCCTGGGTGTGAGTGCATTTTTTTGGCTCCTTGCAGCCCAAAGGGATGTGGCTGATGTACCCAAATTGCCCAGGTGCCCATCTGGGTGCAGCCCTGGGTGTCAGCTCACTTTTTTGGCTCCTTGCACCCCCACGGGATGTGGCTGGTGTGCCCGTGTTGCCCAGGTGCCCATCTGGGTGCAGCCCTGTGTGTCAACTCGCTTTTTTGGCTCCTTGCAGCCCCACGGGACGTGGCTGGTGTGCCCAAATTGCCCAGGTGCCCATCTGGGTGCAGCTGTAGGTGTGAGCACACTTTTTTGGCTCCTTGCATCCCCACAGGACGTGGCTGGTGTGGTCTTGTTGCCCAGGTGCCCGTCTGGGTGCAGCCCTGGGTGTCAGCTCGCTTTTTTGGCTCCTTGCAGCCCCATGGGATGTGGCTGGTGTACCCAAATTGCCCAGGTGCCCATCTGGGTGCAGCCTTGAGTGTCAGCTCGCTTTTTTGGCTCCTTGCATCACCACGGGACGTGGCTGGTGTGCTCGTGTTGCCCGTCTGGGTGCAGCCCTGGGTGTGAGTGCACTTTTTTGGATCCTGGCAGCCCCACGGGACGTGGCTACTGTGGCCGTGTTGCCCAAGTGCCCGTCTGGGTGCAGCCCTGGGTGTCAACTCACTTTTTTGTCTCCTTTCAGCCCAAAGGGATATGGCTGGTGTACCCAAATTGCCCAGGTGCCCGTCTGGGTGCAACCCTGGGTGTCATCTCGCTTTTTTGGCTCCTGGCAGCCCAAAGGGACATGACTGGTGTGCCCGTGTTGCCCGTCTGGGTGCAGCCCTGGGTGTGAGCGCACTTTTTTGGCTCCTTGCATCCCCACGGGATGTGGCTGGTGTACCCAAATTGCCCAGGTGCCCGTCTGGGTGCAGCCCTGGGTGTCAGCTCGCTTTTTTGGCTCCTTGCAGCCCCACAGGATGCAGCTGGTGTGCCCGTGTTGCCCGTTTGGGTGACACCCCTGGGTGTCATCTCGCTTTTTTGGCTCCTTGCATCCCCACAGGATGTGGCTGGTGTGCCCAGGTGCCCGTCTGGGTGCAGCCCTGGGTGTCAGCTCGCTTTTTTGGCTCCTTGCAGCCCCACAGAACTGTAGGTGACAGATGCTCCTGCTCATCCCAAACTCTTTCCTGTCTCTGGCAGAGGTCTGTGTCCTGGCACACAAAGCCATGATCTGTCCCAATGTGGCCCCACTGAGGGGATTTGGGCCACGGACCGACCACCCGTGAGTTACCACGGCTTTCCCCGTTAGATTTACGTGTAATATAATCCCACGGCAGTGACAACAATCCCCACGTGTGTGGAGCTGGCTACACCTGCTGTGAGATCCATCCCCAGGATATTACATGCTCTGGAGAAGTGTGGGCAAACACTGTGTCGAGGCAACAATAATGTCTTTAGGCAGATAATAAGCCTCCTAAATAGATCTAATTCCAGGAAACTCAGCTGGCTGGTTGGAATTGTATTTTTAGTCTCCAGTTCGTGTGTTTACCTGAAGTTTCTGTCCTGCTGTTCTAGCTGGAGCTGGCCCTGGGTTGCCTGCTGCTCCTGCCTTTTACCCAAATACTGTGACTACACAAAGTTTCTGAGTTCCACCAGTTGGTCTGAAAATGCTTTATTTTGGCAGATGTCTGGAAATAGTGAAATTTCTGTCGTTAAGGGGCTTTAAGGGGTCGATTAGGGGGTTTTAAAGCAGGTTGCACAGGGGGTGGGTGGGACAAGCCCTGCTTGGTCTGTGGGCTCCTCTGGTCCTCTTTGGCAACTGTTCCATCAGTTTTACTGATGGTACCGAATAGTGAATCTGGCAGACATCTAATTCCCTATTCCTCTCATGCTTAAGAAGTGCCTTATTTTTCAATTAGTTCTGTTGGCTGTACAGATTTAATGGATTCCTTTAGAGGTCCCCATCAGTCAGTGACACCGGACGTTTCTTTTCCAGCGCCGTTCCTCTCTCCTTTCCTGTGCCTAAAAAGATCACGTTCCCATGCATTTTCCACATCTCAGTTTTGCCAGAACGCCTTTTTCACTATTTAAATCCTGCTGCTTTTCCAGCCTTGTGACTTTTGGGGGTCTTTGGTAGAAGCTTGACGCGGGTTCCTTGCTTTCACCGATGCCAGCGACTGCTCTGGGCTTTTTAAAATTTGCCCTTTTAAAGTCATACGCTGCTGCCGTTATTTTGGGCTCGCTGTTCCTGCGAGCTGCAGAAAAACAGAAAGAAATTATAACAGAGGGAGACTTGCATTAGGCATGGCAGTTCATTTTGGCCTCGTCCCTGTCACGCAGACCTGCTGCCACTCCACGGACAATTAATGCTGAAACATGACCCGTTCCTTGTGCCAGCAGCGACTTCTCCTCCCGAAGATTTGTGAGCTCCCAGGGTCTAGTATCAGTTACTCATGAGTTGTTTGCATTGTGGCGTTTTTATTTGCCCTCCCTGGCTGTGTGGGTGTGATGGATGGTGGCAAGATGTCCTTGTGCACGTAGAAGAATCCAGCGCTTGTGGCGTTTGACGCCGCTGGGGAAGGAAATCACATACTCCACGTGGTAGAATTGTTTTGGCATGCTGAAACTCTTGGTTTGTGCCTCGATGTCCTCCCGCTGCTCTGTGGCACTCCTCAGACCTGGCCAGGGAGGGGAGGCCACGAGCTCTCCCCCTGCCCAGCGCCAGGCTGAGAATAAACCCTGAGCTCCTCCCAGGGCTTTCCAGGCAGGATTGCCCGTGAGGATTTACAGGAGCCAATTTCAGCCCAGCTGAAATGTACCAGGGTGACCTTTCCATCTCTCCCTGTCCCCGGGGCTGGACCAGGAGCGGGACCAGCTCCCAAATCTCCCCACTGAAGTCTTCCTCTGGCTGGGAGGCTGTGGGGGGAGTTACCACCCACACTTTCCACCCGAGCCGAGCCTGTCTTTAAAAAGCAGCCGGCGTGGTTGTGCTTGGAACAGGCAGCTGGGTTTCTATATTATCCGCAGCGCTGATGCCCGTAGGAAGCTGGCCGGCCCACGCTGCTGCCGCAGCCGCCAGCTCCTCCTGGGAGCAGGGCAGGGACTCTGCAGAGCTCTGGGTGTGTGCCCCCCGTGCTCCTGGGGCACAGCTGTCCCCTCCCAGCCCGGCCACTCTGCATCTGTGTCCTCACGGTGCCCAGAGCCACCTCGCCTCACCTGCCCCGACCTGCCGGATAACATCCACCTCCTGCCGCCCCAAGCCCTGGCTCTGCTCACTCCAGGTCCCCCTGATCTCCCAGGAAAGCACTCTGGCCGTGTCACAGCCCCTCTGCACCCGAGTCCTGTTGGTGTCCATCTGTCCCAGCTGCCCGGATTGTTTGCTCAATTTAATTCTTGGCTACACCTGATTTTACAACAGGATTAATTTCGTGGCAGCTGGTACACCTGCAGCAATTAGCTGTGTAAACCGAGATAAAAGGCCAATCAAATCTCAGGTTTGGGAGCGCAGGCTGCTTCCAGCTGGAGGCTTCCTGAGCCCATCTGAAATCCCTTGCCAGAGGAAGCTCTGCAGGTTGTCTCCAGCCCCTGAGGGAGGCTTGTTGCGCTGTGTGGGTGAAATGGAGCTGGGAAACATGCAATGAGCTGGGGAGGCTGAGCCTCTGGGAGCAAGGCTGAGCTTTGGGAGCAAGGCTGAGCCTTTGGAGCAAGGTTGAGCCTTTGGGAGCAAGGCTGAGCCTTTGGGAGCAAGGCTGAGCCTTTGGAGCAAGGCTGAGCCTCTGGGAACAAAGCTGAACCTTTGGGAGCAAGGCTGAGCCTTTGGGAACAAGGCTGAGCCTTTGGGGAGCGAGGCTGAGCCTTTGGGAACAAGGCTGAGCCTTTGGGAGCAAGGCTGAGCCTCTGGGAGCAAGGCCGAGCCTTTGGGAGCAAGGCCAAGCCTTTGGGAGCAAGGCCGAGCCTTTGGGAGCAAACCTGAGCCTTTGGGAGTGAGGCTGAGCCTTTGGGAACAAGGCTGAGCCTTTGGGAGCAAGGCTGAGCCTTTGGGAACAAGGCTGAGCCTTTGGGAGCAAGGCTGAGCCTTTGGGAGCAAGGCCGAGCCTTTGGGAGCAAGGCCGAGCCTTTGGGAACAAGGCTGAGCCTTTGGGAACAAGGCTGAGCCTTTGGGAGCGAGGCTGAGCCTTTGGGAGCAAGGCTGAGCCTTTGGGAGCAAGGCCGAGCCTTTGGGAGCAAGGCTGAGCCTTTGGAGCAAGGCTGAGCCTTTGGGAGCAAGGCCGAGCCTTTGGGAGCAAGGCTGAGCCTTTGGAGCAAGGCTGAGCCTCGGGGAACAAGGCTGAGCCTTTGAGAACAAGGCAGAGCCTTTGGGAATGAGGCTGAGCCTTTGGGAGCAAGGCCGAGCCTTTGGGAACAAGGCTGAGCCTTTGGGAGCAAGGCTGAGCCTTTGGGAGCAAGGCTGAGCCTTTGGGAGCAAGGCCGAGCCTTTGGGAACAAGGCTAAGACTTTAGGAACAAGGCTGAGCCTTTGAGAGCAAGGCTGAGCCTTTGGGAGCTAGGCTGAGCCTTTGGGAGCAAGGCTGAGCCTTTGGAGTAAGGCTGAGACTTTGGGAGCAAGGCTGAGCCTTTGGGAGAAAGGCCGAGCCTTTGGGAGCGAGGCCGAGCCTTTGGGAGCGAGGCCGAGCCTTTGGGAGCAAGGCCGAGCCTTTGGGAGCAAGGCTGAGCCTTTGGGAGCAAGGCTGAGCCTTTGGGAACGAGGCTGAGCTTTTGGGGAACAAGGCCGAGCTTTTGGGAGCAAGGCTGAGCCTTTGGGAGCTAGGCTGAGCCTTTGGGAGCAAGGCTGAGCCTTGGGGAACAAGACCAAGCCTTGGGAGCAAGGCCGAGCCTCTGGGAGCAAGGCTGAGCCTTTGGGAACAAGGCTGAGCCTTTGGGAACAAGGCTGAGCCTTTGGGAGCGAGGCTGAGCCTTTGGGAGCGAGGCCGAGCCTTTGAGAGCGAGGCTGAGCTTTTGGGAGCTAAGCCGAGCCTTTGGGAGCAAGGCTGAGCCTTTGAGAACAAGTCTGAGCCTTTGGGAGTGAGGCTGAGCCTTGGGGAGCGAGGCTGAGCCTTGGGGAGCAAGGCTGAGCCTTTGGGAACAAGGCCGAGACTTTGGGAACAAGGCCGAGCCTTTGGGAATAAGGCTGAGCCTTGGGGGACAAGGCTGAGCCTTTGGGAACAAGGCTGAGCCTTTGGGAACAAGGCCGAGCCTTTGAGAACAAGTCTGAGCCTTTGGGAGCGAGGCTGAGCCTTTGGGAGCAAGGCTGAGCCTCTGGGAACAAGGCTGAGCCTTTGGGAGCAAGGCTGAGCCTTTGGGAGCAAGGCTGAGCCTTTGGGAACAAGGCTGAGCCTTTGGGAACAAGGCGAGCCTTTGGGAACAAGGCCGAGCCTTTGGGAGCAAGGCTGAGCCTTTGGGAGCAAGGCTGAGCTTTTGGGAACAAGGCCGAGCCTTTGGGAGCAAGGCTGAGCCTTTGGGAGCAAGGCTGAGCTTTTGGGAACAAGGCCGAGCCTTTGGGAACAAGGCTGAGCCTTTGGGAGCAAGGCTGAGCCTTTGGGAGCAAGGCTGAGCCTTTGGGAGCAAGGTTGAGCTGCTGGCTGTACCTGTTCCCAAAATCCCTGCTGGCCACTCCTGCTCCCAAAATCCCTGCTGTCTGTACCTGCTCCCAAAATCCCTGCTGGCTGTACCTGCTCCCAAAATCCCTGCTGGTCACTCCTGCTCCCAAAATCCCTGCTGGCTGTACCTGCTCCCAAATCCCTGCTGGTCTCACCTGCTCCCAAAATCCCTGCTGGCCATTTGTGCTCCCAAAATCCCTGCTGGCCTCACTTGTTCCCAAAATCCCTGCTGGTCTCACCTGCTCCCAAAATCCCTACTGGTCTCACCTGCTCCCAAACTCCCTGCTGGCTGTACCTGTTCCCAAAATCCCTGCTGCCCACTCCTGCTCCCAAAATCCCTGCTGGCTGTACCTGCTCCCAAAATCCCTGCAGTCCATCCCAGCTCTCCCACAGCCTCATTATCTCCCGTGTTTGGAGGCAAATCTGCTTTTGGGAAAGGCTTTTAGAGATTTTGTCTCTTTGAGTCATTAGGAGCGCCCCTGATCTCTTCTGTTAAAGATGGGTCTAAGGTTAAATAAAAATCACCCATCTCCGAGCTGGGAGGCTAATTGCTGTCTGCTTTGAGGTGTTGTGGAAAAAGAGAAGCTGCTGCGAGGATATCCCAGTTGTAAAAGCACTTTTAACCTCTTCAGGACAGGAAAACCTTGTGTGTTCCTGGAGCAGTGGCAGGATTAATGCGGTGGCTGAACAGACAGGGAGAAAAATGCCACAGAAGCGTTTGGGAAGCTCCTTGCTCGCTGTGGAGCAGCCTGGGCTGGTGTTGGTGCTCATCTCAGCCTTCTCGGTGGGGCTGAGAGGTCAGGCAGCCCCACTGACCCCGGGGAGGCCGTGGGGTGATGCTGACACAGGACACTGCTGGGGCTGCACGGTGCCCAGCACCCTGGAAACGCCAAATCTCCCCAGGGTTTGGACTCACAGCCTGGAATCTCAGCTCATTTCCCACTCTGACCTCCTTTATCTGGATAAATCTCACGTGCCTGCTACTACTCAGACAGCAAAACTAATTTTTGCTGCCGTGATATGTGTCAGCTTTTCTTCGTCCCAGCGAAGAGCTGCAAAATGCCTCAGAAACATGAGGATTTTTTGAGCAACAGAGGTAGAAAGGGGAGGAAAAAAAGTGAGTTTCTAAGTCTCTAAGGATTTAGAAACCAAACCCCTCAGTCAGGTTTCATTGGCGCAATTCCTTTTGCAAAGTGGTCTTGTTGCTGCCCACTGGAGCCAAATGTGAAGGAAGGGATTAAAGCTGTGAAACTGCTCCGTCCTGATGGCTCTTTCACAGTCCTGGGCAGAGCAAAGGGACATTTCAGAGCAATATTTAGCTAATAAATGCTGGGCATTGTGGGGTCTGGAGCCTGAGCTTGATTGAGTTGCTCTCAGCAAGGCCGTGCTCTAAGCCTGTGTTTAAACCATCAGGTCTGGGAGCAGAGCAGACCACCCAAAACCCACCAGCAAGCTCCCAGCTGTGCTGTGAGCTGCTGCCCCGCTCCCTGCTCCCTTCTGGGCTCCGGGTCTGGGTGGGCAGCGGGATTTTTGGGCTCTGAGACCTCTGCTCACCTCCTGCTCGAGCGTTTCTGTCCACCAGAAGGGTGGTGGTGGAACATTTCTCCCCCTGAGCCAGAACCAGGGAGTGCTGAGTGTGGCATCCCACCCCGAGGGACCAGGGAGCGCTCAGGGCTCACGGGCTGAGAGGAACAACAAAAGCTCACAGAGATTTTTGGTGGATTGTGCCCTTGGCGTGGTGTCTTGGTGCTTGATCTCCAGCATGAGCACACAGCAGTGGGGTTTGGATGGAGGGATAAGATGAAAGGGGAGAGAGAAAGAAAGATGAATTAAAAAGAAAGGAGAGAATGAGAGAGAAGAACTAGTCCTGCTTCCAGTGTCAATCCAGTTAATGGGATGTCCTGGGGCCCTGTGCTTTGTGGGGCACATTTAATTCTTCCACTCCCTGGGGAGAAGTTTCCCACTTTTTGTGCAAGTCATTCTCATTCACAGCAGTTCTTTCAGACCTTTCTGGAAATGGGTTGGAGGCTTTGGGGTCTCGGATGGGCTCGTTCCCCACTACAGTGCCCGGTCCTTCTCAGTCCCATCCCTGCACCCGTGCTGAGCTGGGTTGTGCTTTTCTGCAGGAGCCACAACCAGTAGGTGTGTCCCAGAAAATGCTGCCCTGCCTCCATATGGCCCCTTCTCCATCCCATCTCTTGTGTTTTTACCAACAGGCCTTGTTTGTTATTCCCAAAAATCCTTGGTTGGCTCCACACCATGCAGCTCTTGGTGTTTGGGACGTGCTCGTTAGCCCGTGATCCTCTGGGATTCTGCCCTGGGCAGTGGCTGAGGAGCACAAACCACACATGGGACAGAACTTCCAGGGCTCTGGGGGACTCTGGTGCAGGATTCACCTTCTGAATGCTGTTGTCCTGGTTTAAACTTGCTTGGCCTGAGGAATGCGAGCTTGAGGGCTTGCCTGAGCTGTGCTGGGCAGCAGCCTGGCTGTCCCAGGACAGCCTGGGTGTCCCAGGACAATAAGTGTGTCTGTCCCAGGACAGCCTGGGTGTCTGTCCCAGGACAGTCTGGGTGTCTATCCCAGGACAGCCTGGGTGTCTATCCCAGAACACCCTGGGTGTCTATCCCAGGACAGCCTGGGTGTTTGTCCCAGGACAATCTCTGTGTCCCAGGACAGCCTGGGTGTCTATCCCAGGACAGCCTGGGTGTCTATCCCAGGACAGCCTGGGTGTCTGTCCCAGGACAATCTGTGTGTCTGTCCCAGAACAGCCTGTGTGTCTATCCCGGGACAGCCTGGGTGCCTGCAGAGGAGCCGTGGTGGAGCAAACCCAGCAGAACCCAGGCTGGTCCTTGTTGCAGGGCAGCTGGAGGACTGGCTGGATGTGCCTCCTCCCTCACCACGACCCCATTAAAATTTAAGGGTAAAAGTGGGAGTTATGAAAGAGAATTTTCTATTTAAGGCTTTTAATTCATTTTTACCTCCAGCTTTCGCTGGAGTTGGTGCAAACCGCTGGCAAGGCAATTAAAGTGACTTTTTAATGGGTTATTTTTGTCGCTTCGCCATGGTGGGAGCTGCAGATCCCAGGCTGTGAGCTGCCTGGGGTAGGGGCCATCCCTTTGCTGTGCTGCTCTGATGTTTAATCCCTAATTGGGTTTTATTCACAACCCTGGCTGAGTCACAAGGAGAGGGAGAAGGTGCAGGTTTATGGCTGGGTGGAACATGGGGAGCAAAATATCCTCAAACAGTTCCCCAAGGCTTCCAGGCTGGAAAGGAAGAGTAGAGGACTTTGGAAAATGAAGCGCACAGTTTGTTTTGGATGGTCGATGGGTATTTTGTAGGAGTAAGCTCCAAGGACAAAAAGCAATGGGAAAAAAAAAACAAACAAAACAGATTGCCTGGGAGTTTCTCTTAAATCCTGAGGAGAAAATGAGTGGGAGTACATGGGTGTGGGATTTCCTGGGTGAGAATGTGGTGCCTGCACAGCAGCCCTGTTCCTCCAGGTGACCATGGGACAGAGCCGTGGGTCCCACCTGGCGCTGGATGCCGCGGTGGTGGGGAAGTCTTCACTTCAGACTCGATTTTGGGGATGTTTTCCTGGGAGCTACCCTGTGTGCAGCCAGGGAGAGCCCTGTGGCCTTCATCCCAGCTCAGCCTTGCTGTGCTCCCATTCCCCTCCAGCCCTTGAGTCCATCTTGCACGGCAGGAACACCAGCCTGGGTCCAGCTCCGTTAATTTGTGCATAATAATAAATATAAAATATGTGCAGCTCAGCCAAGGGAGACCAGGGGTGGATCTGTTCCCCTCTGCGGCCTTCATTCATTCATCTCCTGCCCGCACGAGCACACCTCTGCTGCCTTGTGATCCGCCCGGGTTATTTGGAGAAATGCTTCCTAAAAATAACCTCCCGGTTTTTCCGGTATTATCCCCGTGCAGCTCTAAAAACCTGCCTAGAAAGGCTGTGCAGCTCATTGATGTTTCCTTAAAATGCAGATAATCCATGTAATCTCATTATAGTGATAGGTGATTATACTGACAGCAAGCTTTAGCAGTGGTCCAGCAAAGCCTTTTATTCCCTGTCTGTTATATGGGAAGCACATTTTGGGTTTGGTCAGTCTGTTTCAGGAGCAGGACTTACAATATTTTTGTTGTGATTCCCTGGGAAATTGTGACCTTTTTGCCACTGTCGCTCAGCTTTGCCGGCCTCTGGCACCCCACGGCTGTGCAGCAGGGTGTCCCAAGATTGCTGGGTGGCATTAAAGCAGGAGGGATTATTTCTTACTGCAGCTTTGCCACACGACGTGTGGGATTCCCGCTGTCCCTGTTTGCAGCTGCGGGATGGCTCCTCTCTCTGGGGAGCCAGCCGAGGAAAAGGCAGATTTTGGGGTGTGGAGTGTTGCCTCCTGTTGTAAATGCAGGTGAACCCATGGGAGGAAATGATGGTGTCTGACTCCAGTTCAGAGGGTGAATGATTTCTTTATTATAACTATGCTAAAATGCATTAATATACTATTTAAAGGAGACACTAAAACTACAAACCTACTTTTTCTAACTACTGTATCTAACTCACAACTCGTGACTTCCTATTGAGAGTCCAGCCCCAGGTGGGTTGGACTGGCCATCAGGCTCAAACAATCCTCACTAGAATCCAACCAAGCAATCACCCCAGGGAAACAATTCTCCAAACACATTCTGGTTGTGCTTGGTGCTGGCTCTGCTTGGTTCAAGGTCTGCTCAGTAGCCTTGTCCCATCATCATCGAATCACCCAACACCCTGAGGTGGAAGGGATTCCCAAGGATCACCCAGCCCAGCTCCTGCCCTGCACAGACCCCCCAACAATCCCACCCTGTGCATCCCTGGCAGCGCTGTCCAAAGGCTCCTGGAGCTCTGGCAGTGACCATTCCCTGGGGAGCCTGGGCAGTGCCAGCCCCTCTGGGGAAGAGCCTTTCCCTGATATCCCACCCAAATCTGCCTGGCACAGCTTCAGCCCTTCCCTGGTGCCGTCCCCGTCACCCCTGAAGGAAGATCAGTGTCTGCCCCTGCTGTTCCACTCACAAGGAAGCCGTAACTGCGGTGAGCTCTTCCCTCAGTCTCCTCCACCCACACGGGCCTGGTGGCCTCACTGCTCCTCACTTGGCCCCTCAAGACACTTCCCCATTAAGCCTAAGCCTAAATCTAAGCCTAAACCTAAGCCTAACCCTGACACTAACCCCAACCCTAACCCTAACCCTAACCCTAACCCTAACCCTAACCCTGACACTAAACCTAACCCTAACCCTAACCCTAACCCTAACCCTAACCCTAACCCTAACCCTAACCCTAACCCTAACCCTAACCCTAACCCTAACCCTAACCCTCTCCTCCACACAAACGGGCCGGGTGGCCTCACTGCTCCTCACGTGGCCCCTCCAGACACTTCCCCATTTAGCCTAAGCCTAAACCTAAGCCTAACCTTGACACTAATCCTAACCCAAACCCTAACCCTAACCCTATCCCTAAACCTAACCCAAATCCTAACCGTAACCCTAACCCTATCCCTAACCCTAAACCAAACCCTAACCCTAACCCTAAGCCTAACCCTAACCCTAAACCTAACCCTAACCTTAACCCTAACCCTAACCCTAACCCTAACCCTAACCCTAACCCTAACCCTAACCCTAACCTAACCCTAACCCTAACCCTAACCCTAACCCTAACCCTAACACTAACCCTAACCCTAACCCTAACCCTAACCCTAACCCTAACCCTAACCCTAACCCTAACCCTAACCCAACCCTAACCCTAACCCTAACCCTAACCCGAACCCTAACCTTAACCCTAACCCTAACCCTAACCTAACCCTAGCACTAACCCTAACCCTAACCCGAACCCTAACCTTAACCCTAACCCTAACCCTAACCTAACCCTAGCACTAACCCTAACCCTAACCCTAACCCTAACCCTAACCTAACCCTAACCCTAACCCAACCCTAACCCTCACCCTAACCCTAACCCAACCCTAACCCTAACCCTAACCCAAACCCTAACCCTAACCCTAACCCTAACCCTAACCCTAACCCTAACCCTAACCCTAACCCTAACCCAAACCCTAACCCTAACCCTAACCCTAACCCTAACCCTAACCCTAACCCTAACCCTCCCCCTCCCAGCCACAAGCCAAACAAGAAAAAAGCTACACTAAACACTAACCAAAACCAAAAAAAACCAAGTTCTCTTAAAAATTCCGCTTTTAACCCTTCTATATTCTCAAAAGCATGTCTATCTTTAATTAGTCAACATCCAAATTAACCTCTTCCTTCTAAAAAAATTATTTTTCCGTATCAAACCACAGCAGGCCGCTTCCCTGCCCTCGGAGCCCGGGCTCGTTGCTTGCCCACGCGGATCTGTGAGCGATGCGGCCCCACAGCGAGCTGGGCAGCAGGAGGATGGCAGGGAGGTACAGCCCCTGTGCAGGCTCCTCTGTGCGGTGTTTGGAGAGGACACAGGCTGTCTCTGCAGAGATACCTGTCTCTGGGTGTCGGAATCTGTGGTATTGGTGATCCCGAGATTGTAAAAGTCTCTGTCAGCCCCGTTGCCAAAGCAGAAGCCATAATTGGTCTGTGCTGTTTCAAGGTTGTTTATTCTGTTTATCTCTAACATGTTCTGCTGCCCTGCCGCAGCTCTGTCCTGCAGGGCAGCGTGTGGGGCTCTGCCCTCAGTGGGATGTTACAAACATTAAATACCAGAAACTACGTGTACTATATTTACAATAACGTGCCAATGTAACACCCCTCAGTGGGAATGTTACAAACATTATATATTAAAAACTGCCTGTGCTATATTTACAATAATGCGCCAATGTAACACCCCTCAGTGGGATGTTACAAACATTATATATTAAAAACTGCCTGTGCTATATTTACAATAATGCACCGTAACACCCCTCAGTGGGATGTTACAAACATTAAATACCACAAACTACCTGTGCTGGATTTACAATAACGTGCCAATATCTGTCACCTACGTTGGACAGTGTGTCCCCAGCCTGAACCAACAGAAAAATGCCAACACCACAGTGAAACATGGAGGGCATGAAGAAGGAGGAAAAGGACAAGGCACACCCAATTTCCTCCATCTTGTCCCCTTTGGACCCCTAATCTAGAATCCTAAAATTTTACTTTTGCACCTGTGCCACACTTAATTATTACTCATATCAAACCCTGAGAGCTTGTAATTCACCCTGTAAGATTGAAAACTCTTTTCCATGGACAGAGATCACAGACAGTGTCTCTGGGGGCTCTGTACAGGGGGTTCCTGACCCCTGAAGGGTCCCAGGGCAGCCAGAGGGAAGCCCTGGGTTCCCACATCTGAGGAGGGTCGGAGGAGCAGCTCTGCCTCTGCTCTGCCTTGCTGGCACATGCTGCACATACCTCCTTTGGGGCAAATTCCTGGCGCAGGCTTCTCAGAGACAGCACGAAAACCTCCAGGGCTGTTTCTGTGTGTTTTTCCAAATTTTATTTTTTTAATATCCATCCTGCTTTTGCTTATCTTTGTCCAGCCCCTCCAGTGATAACACAGGCAAAGCCCTGACCCGTGGCGTCCCGGGGAGGAAAGGCTCAGCTCTCCAACAAAGTGCCGGTTCCGAGTGGATTTCTAATCTCCTTTTTTCTAGAGGAAAAGGCTGCAGGTGCCAAACCAAAAGGGCAAAGTTATTTGCCCCAATGAGGTATCATGTTTCTGCTCTGATTTATGGCGAGGGGAGAGGCTTCTGAGTCATCCCTTCCAGGAACTGCTTTATTTTGGTAACGGAGATAATTCTGCTGGTTTTAAATCAATGTGTTGTCAGCCAGCAAAAGTGAGGGATGGGAACCACAGCTGGCAGGGCTGGGACTGGGACTGGGAGTGGGACTGGGACTGGAGCTGGGACTGGGACTGGGACTGGGGCTGGGGCTGGGAATGGGACTGGGGCTGGGACTGGGACTGGGATTGGGGCTGGGACTGGGACTGGGACTGACCTGGGACTGGGACTGGAGCTGGGACTGGGGCTGGGACTGGGTCTGGGACTGGGACTGACCTGGGACTGGGACTGACCTGGGACTGGGACTGACCTGGGACTGGGGCTGGAACTGGGACAGGAGCTGGGGCTGACCTGGGGCTGGGGCTGGGACTGACCTGGGTCAAGGACTGGGGCTGACCAGGGACTGGGACTGGGACTGGGACTGGGACTGGGGCTGGGACTGGGACTGGGACTGGGACTGGGACTGGGACTGGGACTGGGACTGGGACTGACCTGGGACTGGGACTGGGGCTGGGGCTGGGGCTGAGGCTGGGACTGGGACTGGGACTGGGACTGGGACTGGGACTGGGACTGGGACTGGGACTGACCTGGGACTGGGGCTGGGGTTGGGGCTGGGGCTGGGACTGGGACTGACCTGGAACTGGAGCTGGGACTGGAACTGGGACTGGGGCTGGAACTGGGACTGGGACTGGGACTGAGGCTGGGACTGGGGCTGGAACTGGGACTGGGACTGGGACTGGGACTGGGACTGGGACTGGGACTGACCTGGGACTGGGGCTGGGACTGACCAGGGACTGGGACTGGCCAGGGACAGAAGCTGGCCAGGGACTGGGACTGGCCAGGGACTGGGACTGACCTGGGACTGGGGCTGGGTCTGGGGCTGAAACTGGGGCTGGAACTGGGACTGACCTGGGACTGGGACTGGGACTGGGACTGGGACTGGGACTGGGACTGGGACTGGGACTGGGGCTGGAAGTGGGACTGGGACTGGAGTTGGGACTGACCTGGGACTGGGACTGGGGGCTGGGACTGGAACTGGGACTGGGACTGACCTGGGACTGGGACTGAAATTGGGACTGGGACTGGGGCTGACCTGGGACAGGAGCTGGGGCTGACCTGGGACTGGGGCTGGAACTGGGACTGGGACAGAAGCTGGGACTGGGACTGGGACTGACCTGGGACTGGAGCTGGGGCTGGGACTGGGACTGGGACTGGGACTGGGGCTGGGACTGGGACGGACTGGGACTGGGACTGGGACTGGGACTGGGACTGGGACTGGGGCTGGGACTGGGACTGGGGCTAGGACTGACCAAGGACTGGGACTGACCTGGGACAGGAGCTGGGGCTGACCTGGGGCTGGGGCTGGGACTGACCTGGGTCAAGGACTGGCGCTGACCAGGGACTGGGACTGGCCAGGGACAGAAGCTGGCCAGGGACTGGAACTGGCCAGGGACTGGAGCTGGGACTGACCAAGGACAAGAGCTGAGGCTGACCAGGGACAAGAGCTGGGGCTGACCAGGGACAAGATCTGGGGCTGACCAGGGCCAGGGTCTGTGCTGAGCCGCAGGGCCAGGAGCTGCTGGCCATCCAGCTGTGTGGGTGCGTGGCACGGGTGGGTGCCGCTGCCAGGGGAAGATACCGTGCCAGGGGTGGGGGGCAGGCAGCAGGGTGTCCCTGCTGGCCCACGGGCCCAGCCCTGTTTGTTCAGGCACTGTCTGGTCGCTGTCTGGCTGCAGGCAGCCCAGTTTCACCTGCTGGGTCCCACTGGGAAACGAGGCTGTCCCCAGGCCTGGCTCTGCTCAGCCCTCCACGGCTGACTGGCCAGGGCTGGGTCAGGAACAGATGGGTGGCTTTCCCACACTGCCTAAAGCCCCTGTGAGTGTCAGCAAGTTCTTTGTTTTCTGTTCTTTCTGCGAGCTAATGAGCGTTGTCTGATCTTTCTTTCTCCTTTTATTTTTTTTTTTTGAGTGTATTTTGGCCTGTTCACAATTGCCCTAGCTGTTAAGGAGGAGAATTCCTGTTTCCCTGAGTCAGGTTTGGGCAGCAGAGCTGGCTTTGCAGAGCTGGGTGAAGCTGCTCTGCTTGTTCACAGCTCACAGGAAATCTGCGTGTTTTACTGCTGGTCACGCCAGGATTTGGGGTCGTTCTGTGCTGTTTCCCTTCGGTTTGCCTTTTCCCTCTGGCTCACGAAGATTTTGCCCTCCTGTGACAGTGCTGCTTGATGCCTTCTGGCTGTTAGCTGGTGGAACGTCTGCTCATCTTGCTGAAGAGTTTCTGCATGGCTCCTGGTAGTAAGCACATTTCGAAAAGTCGTGTTTTCGGGGGGACAGGAACACGATGCACTCCCAAGCAGCCTGCATGGCTGCTGTTGGGCACAGCCGGGCTGCCAGGGGAGTGGGACACCCCTGAGAGCAGGATTTGGGAGGGCAGGCTGCTCGGATCGCCGGGCACTGGTGTGCCGTGCGGCTCCAGTGAGTGGGCCGGGGTGGTGAGGTTCTGTCTGAGGCAGGACCGGAAAGAAAGAACTCCAGTTCAGAAGGCTGGATGATGGGAACACTGACTACTTTATTTCAAATACATCGCTCTTTTATAGAGAGCATCGTGCAGACCAATTTCATTGGTCTTAAAGTAAAAACATCTCACAGCATTGGTGTGCAGTGAGTGACGCACGGTGGCAGAACATATCTATAAACAGTATGAACAACAAGAGAGATAGAGAATTATTTACATTCCTTTGCAACTCTTTCCAGGCTCTAACTTGGTTATAAACTCTCCTTTCTCTCTGATGAACCGAGAACACCCATAACGTTCCCTCCACAAACTGGGCTGTGCTGGTTTCACTGTCCGTCTCTGTCTCTGCCGTGACCAGCTCTGGCTGAGGGGGTCTGATTCTGCTGGGGGATCAGCAGGAGCCTCGCCCCGAGCAGCTCCCGGCACAGCCCTGGCTCCCAGGCAGCTCCCAGAGCCATCAGGGTGCCTGGGGGGCCGGGTGGAGACCCCGGCACAGGGGACACACAGCCCAGGAGCCTCCCTTGCTCCTGAGCATCCTTCAGCGATGAGCGGTTCGTTGGCTGTGCTTTGGGGTTTTGGGGACTTTGGAAGTGTTCTGCAGGCCTGTGGATGTGGCATCTGGGGCTGTGGTGTGCTGGCACTGGGTTAATGTTTGGACTAGGTGAGCTTAGAGGCCTTTTCCAGCCTCGATGATTCCCTGAACAGCTTCTTCTGCTGAGGTCAGGCTAGTTTTGCTGGGTGGGTTCTCACCCCGTGATGTCCCTGTGTCCCAGGGATGTCCTGTCCAGTGTCCTGCTGGGCTCCCAGTGCCAGAGCAGGGCACAGCCCTCGGTGTGGGGGTGTGGGGGGGTCACAAGAAGGGGGGACAGGGACCCCCAGCCCTGTGTCAGAACTCTGGTGCTCCTGGGCGAGGCAGGAGGGCACAAAGCAGGGAGCCAGGCGCTGTGGTTTGGAGCTGGAGCTGCAGCAGAGGAGGAGAGCAGAGCTTTCCCCACCATCCCTGGGGCTCTCCGTGGGATGCTCTGCAGAGCCATGTTTATTGATGGGCTGCAATAATTAAATTTCAGCCTTGGAGCAGCCGCTGGCGTGGGAGCAAAGAGCAGCAGGAGCCTTGTCCTTGTTTGCTGCTGCTTCAGGAGCTCCGGCCCTGTGACTGAAGCTTGGAGAGGTTTCCTGAAGACAGGCAGGGGACAGCAGGACAGGATGAAGGATGGCTTTGGCTGAGGGGGGAGGAATGCTGGGGTGAAGAGAAATGGGGAAAAAATGAACCTCATTGTGCTGTTGCCAGAGCCACCCGAGATACGAGGTGTGGGGCCCTGTGGGGTCCGTCCCTTTCAGAGGTGTGTGAGCCAGAGATCACTGCCATCCCACCCTAATCAGCACCTGTGGTGCTCAGGTTCTCCAGGTTTGGTGGATTCACCCAGCTAGGGAGATCACTGCCCTTGCAGCGGGGCTGGGGACAAGGAAAAGCTCACTCAGGTGTCACCCTCGGGCTTGTGCTGGGAAGTGCTGGGAGCTCGCTGGCATGTGACAGCAGAGAGCCACTGTGAGGGCAGCCAGAGTCCCTGTGAGGGCACCCTGAGCCCCGCCACGCCCTGTGAGGGCACCCCGAGCCTTCAGAGGATGAAGGCAGCAGAAACGAGGATGAAGGTCAGCACGAATCCCAGCAGCATCGCCAGGGCGAACGCTGCCCTTGCACACAGGACAGAGAGAGGAAGGATGGAACAATGAGAGAAAACTTCTAAATTCTTCCCCTATCTTTGTACTTTATGGCACTAAGGGTGCCAATTATAAAATCTCTGCATCTGTAGAGGCAGCTGCTGGGGCTGCCCCTGGTGAAAAAGCGAGTGAGAAGTGAATTGAATCTGTGAAACCACACTGAGTGTTCATCCGGAGGGAATAGCTCGACATTTCCTGCATTATTCTTAAGTGCAGGGTGGTTTTGGTTTTTAATTCGGTGGTTTAAGCTCCCCCATCCTTTCCTGGTCCCCTCCCCGTGTCCATCCGTTCCCGTGGCTGCAGGGCAGGCTGGTGGCACCTTTGGGTGATGACAGATATTTATTAAATCAGGGGATCCATGGTCTGCACCACAGGAGCCCTGCTGGTGTGTGCCTTGGGGGCACCCAGCGCTTTCCTCTCTCTGAGCTGGGACTGACAGCGACTGGGAAAGGGCTGGGAATGAAGCGAGCACTGCCTTAGGTCCCTCGGAACTGCTGTCTCTGTGTTTTGCTGGCCCCAGCAGGCCAGCGAAGCACACAGGAGCAGGCTGGGTGCCTGCCCCGTGTGAACAGGTCGGGTGTGTTCCCTGCACGCCACTTGGGTGCTCCCAAAATCTGCTGCTCCCTCTCTGCTGTGCGGCAGGAGCTGCTGGCTGTGCTCTGCTGCAGCTCTCCCAAACCTCCCACCAGGTTTGGCTCCCTGAGTGGGCACCAGAGCCTGGCCTGGCCAGCCTGAAAGCTGCTGCACCCTGGTCTGGTGGCCCCGTTTTATGTTTTGTGTCCATCACGGCTCTGGTTGGTTCTGTGGAGCGACAGCAGCTCTCATGAGGAAATTAAACCTTCTTCACCACAGCAGCCAGGGAGAGCCACGGCCAGCGCAGAAACCAGGGCTGCTGATGGCGTTCCCTTGGGGCTTCTGGTGAGAGCCAGGTGTGGTTTGGAGACTGGGGCAGGCAGGGAGAATTAACTCCTTGGGCTGCCAGCGAGGCTGCTCAGCCTGGTCCGGGGCTTTGCTGCTGTCCTGGGTGGAGCAGGCAGAGAGCAGATGCAGACAGAGCTCAGTCACTGAATCCCAGGGTGGTTTGGGTGGAAGGGACTTCAGGGTCATCCCATCCCACCCCATGCCATTGGCAGGGACACCTTACACTGTCCCAGGTGGCTCCAAGCCCCATCCAGCCTGGCCTGGGACATTTCCAGGGATCCAGGGGCAGCCACAGCTGCTCTGGGCACCCTGTGCCAGGGCCTGCCCACCCTCCCAGCCAGCAATTCCTAATTCCCAATATCCCATCTGTCCCTGCCCTCTGGCAGTGGGAGCCATTCCCTGTGTGCTGTCCCTGCCTGCCTTGTCCCCAGTCCCTCTGCAGCTCTCCTGGAGCCCCTTGAGGCCGTGGCAGGGGCTCTGAGCTCTCCCTGGAGCTTCTCTTGTGCAGGGGAACAGCCCCAGCTCTGCCAGGCTGGCTCCAGAGCAGAGGGGCTCCAGCCCTGGCAGCAGCTCCGTGGCCTCCTCTGGGCTGGCTCCAGCAGCTCCACGTCCTTGTGCTGCTGGAGCCAGGGCTGGGGCAGCTCTGCAGTGGGCTCTGAGCAGAGCACAGGGGCAGAGGGGCAGAATCCCTTCTCTTGGCCTGCCTCTCTCCCACTCCCATGGGATGCTGATTGCTGGTCCCTTGGCCGTGGAGCAGCTCCCTGTGTTTGCCAGCAGCTTTTCCCTGGATGTTCAACGAGAGACACAGCCACATGAGGACAGGGCTGTGACGTGCTGGGCTCCAGGACCATCCTTTAGGGCTGTTCTGCCTCGGCCCCTCTGCCTGCAGAAGCTGCAGCAGCGCCCTGGCTCAGCTGTGGGTGCGACACACAGCCATCGTTCTGCTTGTGAGGAAAAACAGGGCTCTTTCTTCCCTTTTCTTCCCCCCGTGTGTTGCACTTTCCCTTTCAGTGCTCCTAGAGCTCTACTAATTATTAATAATTGGGCTGACGAGGCAGAACTCGGTTTCTTTCTGGGCTGAGCCAAGCAGCTCGGCGTGAGAGCTCGCGCTGGGTCCTGCCCCACGCTCCTGGGCTCCGCTGCCCCGCGCTCCTGGGCTCTGCTGACAGGGTGTGCTTGGAAGGACCTCCAGGACCACCCGGTCCCCCAGCCCAGGAGGGCAGAGCTGCAGAGAGCTGAGCAGCGTGCTGGGCTGGCTGCTGGGGCCACCTCGGTGTGTGGAGATGGGTCCCAAAGGCACCGTGTTGAAGCACATTTGTGGGAACCCAGGGCTTCCCTCTGGCTGCCCTGGGACCCTGGCAGGGTCAGAACCCCCCTGGACAGAGCCCCCAGAGACACTGGCTGTGATCTCTGTCCATGGAAAAGAGTTTTCAATCTTACAGGATGAATTACAAGCTCTGAGTGTTTGATATCAGTAATAATTAAGTGTGGGTGCAAAAGTAAAATTTTAGGTTTCTAGATTAGGGGTTCAGAGGGGACAAGATGGAGGAAATTGGGTGTGCCTTGTCCTTTTTCTCCTTCTTCATGCCCTCTATGTTTCACTGTGGTGTTGGCATTTTTCTGTTGGTTCAGGCTGGGGACACACTGTCCAACGTAGGTGACAGATATTGGCACGTTATTGTAAATATAGCACAGGTAGTTTGTGGTATTTAATGTTTGTAACATCCCACTGAGGGGTGTTACACTGGCACGTTATTGTAAATATAGCACACATAGTTTTTAATATATAATGTTTGTAACATCCCACTGAGGGGTGTTACATTGACACGTTATTGTAAATCCAGCACAGGTAGTTTGTGGTATTTAATGTTTGTACCATCCCACTGAGGGCAGAGCCCCACACGCTGCCCTGCAGGACAGAGCTGCGGCAGGGCAGCAGAACATGTTAGAGATAAACAGAATAAACAACCTTGAAACCAGCACAGACCAATTATGGCTTCTGCTTTGGCAGCGGGGCTGACAGACAGAGACTTTTACAATCTCAGAATCATCAATACCTGCAGATTCCGACACACATTGATCCCAGCCCCATTTCACAGTGTCCCCTTGGCCAGCAGGAGGTTTTGGTCACTTCTGTTTGTTTTCCTTTCCTCGCAGCCTCTCTCCCGGAGAGCTGTGCAGAGGCTGGGGTCTGCAGCACAGGCTGGGCAAGCTCAGGTGATTCCCCACATGGAAAAAGCCCTGGTGCTGCCTCGCAGCCGGGTCACCACGCTGGGGCACCTTCCTGCTCCTTCCTTGCAGAGCCTCAGGATTTATCCACCTCCCCGTGCTCCCCATCTGGTTTTGCGCCCCAGGTTTGCCTCTCTGGTGCCTGCCCCACTCCCTGAGAGCACCAGCAGCTTTCTCTGCACATCCCTCGCCTGCCAACGCCAGCACTGGAGATAATTGCTGGATTGAAGAGAGGCTGTAATTATTTTTGCTTCCCGACTGGAGGAGCAGGCAGCGCTTGCCAAACGGCTCGGTGGCTGCTGGCAGAGGCTCCTCAGAGGGTATCCCTGCCCTGCCTATGTCCTGCCTGCCTCAGATGCGCCTTCATTCCATGCCCTCAGCCAGGGGTGATGGCTCAGCGCTAAACGCTTTCTCTGCCCATTTGTTATTCCTGGTAACTTCTGCCAGGGAGCAGGAGGGTCCCAGCAGCACTGCCTGGGGAGTGCAGGGCACAGGACAGGCTGCGAACCCTCTGCCAGGTTAATGGAGCAGCTCTGGTGGTCAGGGGCTCTAAGAGAGCCAAACTTTCCGGCATGAAGAACACAACAGGAGCAGATCCATAGTTGTTTTGTTTTGTTTTATTTTATTTTATTTTATTTTATTTTATTTTATTTTATTTTATTTTATTTTATTTTATTTTATTTTATTTTATTTTATTATTTTATTTTATTTTATTTTATTTTATTTTATTTTATTTTATTTTATTTTATTTTATTTTATTTTATTTTATTTTATTTTATTTTATTTTATTTTTTGAATTTTATTTTAATTCTTTTATTTAATTTTATTTTGATTTTTTAAATTTTATTTTTAAAATTTTAATTACTTTTATTTTATTTCATTTCATTTCATTTCATTTCATTTTAATTTTTGTATTTTATTTTAATTATTTTATTTCATTTCATTTTAATTTTTAAATTTTATTTTAATTATTTTATTTCATTAAAATTTTCTATTTTATTTTATTTTATTTTATTTTATTTTATTTTATTTTATTTTATTTTATTTTATTTTATTTTATTTTATTTTATTTTATTTTATATTTCATTTCATTTCATTTCATTTCAGTGTTCCTCCTCTGGGCAGCACTGAGCCCAGTGGGTAACCTGGGACCTCCCTGTGCAGGGTCACGGCCCCTGTGCAGCCGGGTGGTCCCACAGGTCCCCCAGCCTGGAAGGACCCTCAGAGGGTGTCACGAGGGCAGATAGTGGGTGCAGCAAGACTTCAGGGGTGTCTGGGAGCAGGACAGGGCCAGGCTCAGGCAGGAGAGGCGTCCTTGCTCCTCTGGACTCACAAAAACTGCAGGGAGACGTGGTGCAGTCAGAACCCTGTGCTGACCATCGGGGAGGAGAAAGGGGAAAGGAAGAGTTACAGCTCTCTGCATCTTACAAATGGAAAAGGGAAAATTAAGCAGCTGAAAAATGCTGGTGGTGCTGCGTGCCTTGGGAGGGGATAACTGATGATCCCCTGAAAGGTCACGGCTTTGCTCATGGTCAGCCTACATCGAGCTGGTACATGGGCAGGGAATGAGTGGTGTGGTAGGTGAATTAACACAGGGTGGAAAAGCAGAATTTTGGGGGTTTTCCAATGGGGTTCAAGGGGACAAGTTGGAAGGATTTGAGCATGTTCTGGCTTTCTCCTCCTTCTCCTTCTCCTTCTCCTTCTCCTTCTCCTTCTCCTTCTCCTTCTCCTTCTCCTTCTCCTTCTCCTTCTCCTTCTCCTTCTCCTTCTCCTTCTCCTTCTCCTTCTCCTTCTCCTTCTCCTTCTCCTTCTCCTTCTCCTTCTCCTTCTCCTTCTCCTTCTCCTTCTCCTTCTCCGCCTTCTCTTTTCCTTCTCCTTCTCCTTCTCCTTCTCTTTTCCTTCTCCTTCCCTTCCCTTCCCTTCCCTTCCCTTCCCTTCCCTTCCCTTCCCTTCCCTTCCCTTCCCTTCCCTTCCCTTCCCTTCCCTTCCCTTCCCTTCCCTTCCCTTCCCTTCCCTTCCCTTCCCTTCCCTTCCCTTCCCTTCCCTTCCCTTCCCTTCCCTTCCCTTCCCTTCCCTTCCCTTCCCTTCCCTTCCCTTCCCTTCCCTTCCCTTCCCTTCCCTTCCCTTCCCTTCCCTTCCCTTCCCTTCCCTTCCCTTCCCTTCCCTTCCCTTCCCTTCCCTTCCCTTCCCTTCCCTTCCCTTCCCTTCCCTTCCCTTCCCTTCCCTTCCCACCAGTGCAGGATTTTTTAACCCCAAGAAAACAAACCCTTTTACTTTGATAGAGATCTCTGGGCTGTGTTTCTCTGTGCTGCTCGGAAAGTCCGTTTAAAACGTTTCATTTCTCTGTGTGTGTGTGTATCCTCAGATTTATTTTCACGCTGTGTCGCCTCGAAGTGATGGGCTGAGAGTGAGACCCCTCCCCAGGCACCTGTGAGTAACAATGAGGGGCTTCATTTCCAGCCGCGTTTCTGACCCGGACACCCTGGGACATTCCCGACTTTTCGAGTGACGAGGGCGGCGGAGCGGGGAGAGCCGGAGCGCGCGATGGCAGAGAAGTGCGACTGCATCGCCAGCATGTACGGCTACGACCTGGGCTGCCGCTTCGTCAACTTTCGCCCGCTGGGCTTCGGGGCCAACGGGCTGGTGCTGTCGGCCCTGGACAGCCGCAGCTGCCGCAAGGTGGCCGTGAAGAAGCTGACGCTGAGCGACGCCCGCAGCGTCAAGCACGCCTTCCGCGAGATCAAGATCATCCGCCGCCTCGACCACGAGAACATCGTCAAGGTCTACGAGGTGCTGGGCCCCAAGGGCGCCAAGCTGCGCGGGGATTTCTTCAAGTTCAACATGGTGTACATCGTGCAGGAGTACATGGAGACGGACCTGGCGCGGCTGCTGGAGCAGGGCAAGCTGGCTGAGGAGCACGCCAAGCTCTTCATGTACCAGCTGCTGCGCGGGCTCAAGTACATCCACTCGGCCAACGTCCTGCACCGCGACCTCAAGCCGGCCAACATCTTCATCAGCACGGAGGATCTGGTGCTGAAGATCGGCGACTTCGGCCTGGCCAGGATCGTGGATCAGCACTACTCGCACAAGGTAGGCAGTGCCCGGCTGGCCAGCACAGGGGTCAGATGGTGTCTGTGGCGTGATGTGGGTGGGCTGTGGGGGATCTTCCAGCGGAGCTGGAGCCTCTTTGGGCGGCTGGGAGCCCTGCTGGGTGGTCACTGCTGGTGGCTGCTCTGCCCCGAGCCATGACACATGTCCAGGGAGTCACAGTTTGGGTGGGAAGGGACCTTTAAAACTCGTTCAGCCCAACCTCCCAGCTAGGAGCAGGGACACCTTCCACTGGAAGGGGCTGCTCAGAGCCCTGTCCAGCCTGGCCTTCCATGGTTTCTGGGCACAGCCCATGCACTGAGCTCTGCCAGAGTCCCCAGGGCTCTGCAAAGAGCGCAGGGGAAGGATTTGAGTGCCCATCAGCTGCATTGCTTTGCTTTATGCTGTGTATATCAAACACACACTCAGGTATTTTGTTCTGTCTCAGCAGTGGACGGTGGGGAGGCGTGTGTTTGCTTGATTTACTCAAATGACTAAGCTCTGTGTTTCTTGCTCTGCTGCTGTTAAAAAGCACAAGCTGCTGGAAGCACGTGGAGAGGGGACCTGGCATGTCCACACCCACTCTGCTGGGCTTTGTCCTCGCTTCTTAAAAACCCGATTTTGTTTGAATTACATTCATTTAACATAGAGGGAGAGGAGTGGGTCTTTGAGGCTCAGCCAAATCCTTTCATCTGAGGTCTGGATCCAAATGACACATGAAGTTCTTTGCTGCTTGGCACTCAGTATCATGAAGCCACAAAAACACGAGTGACCGGGGCAGCCTGCAGTGCTGACAGCGGGCAGGCGGCGTGGGAGGCAGGGAGGGAGGGATAATGGCTGAGAAGGCTCTGTAACACACAGTCCCGGTGCTAATGGATCCTGAGCACAGCTGCAGATGTAAATTGCAGGTTGCCTTCCAGGCTGGAGCTCTTGAGCAGTGGAGGAGCGTGGCAGAGGCTCCGTCAGCCCACGTGTTCCTGGGAGAACGCAAAGCCACGGCGTGGTCTGCAGCTGGCTTCTGGTTAAAGCCACTCTTTGGTGCTGCGAGATCAGATGGAATCTGTTCTCAAGAGCTGGATGTGTCTGTGGGTGCAGCTGGGGTCCTGCATGGATCTGTCGTTGTGCCTGTGCTGAGGTTTAAATGCGCTTTGGACTCACCAGTGGGCTCCTGCCCGTTGCTCTGGGATGGCAAAAAGACAATCTCATGATCCTGAGCTGATTTATTCTGGATATGAGCCTGGGATGTGGGGAGAAACAGAGCCTGGGGAAAAGGAACAAAGCTGCAGGAAGCAAGCATGGGGTCCCTGTCACACTGCCTGCCCTTTCTGTGCTCCCTTCCTCACTCATTATTTATGGCCCAGCTCAGAAAGAGTCTCCCAGCTTTTGAAACGTGTGATTTGTTTGTTTTAAAATCAGGCAACTCCCAGAGAAAACCCCTGCAAACAAGGCAGGCTACATGAACACAGAAAGTCTCTGATTTAAGGACAACAGTGTTGTCAAAGACAGTGGGGTCAGCTCAGGAGTCATCTGTTGGTGTCTGCTGCGGAATTATTATTATTTCTAAGCAATCCTCTGTTGCCTCAATGACAGCCAGTGCAGTGGAAGGAGCTGTCAAGGGCTGCAGCTTCATGTTGGTGTTTAACTCTGGCAGATGCCATGAATATCTCCAATTCCTCACAGGGTGGGAGGCTGGAGGATCAGTGCAAAAAAGCCCATGTGAGTGTGCAGAGAAAGCTGGAGGCTGGTCCAGAGCAGAGCTGGAAGCAGCAGATAGCATCAGCTGTTGGTGATCCTGGTGGTGGCAAGGATGGGTTTGTCAGAGCTGGTTTTATCAGAGCTGGGTTTGCCAGGGCTGGGTTTGGGTTAGGGCTGGGTTTGTCAGAGCTGGGTTTGTCAGAGCTGGGTTTGTCAGAGCTGGGTTTGTCAGGGCTGGGTTTGCCAGGGCTGGGTTTACCAGGGCTGGGTTTGCCAGGGCTGGGTTTGTCAGAGCTGGGTTTGCCCAGGCTGGGTTTGTCAGGGCTGGGTTTGTCAGGGCTGGGTTTGTCAGGGTTGGGTTTGTCAGGGCTGGGTTTGTCAGGGCTGGGTTTGTCAGAGCTGGGTTTGTCAGGGCTGGGTTTGTCAGGGCTGGGTTTGTCAGGGTTGGGTTTGTCAGGGCTGGGTTTGTCAGGGCTGGGTTTGTCAGGGCTGGGTTTGTCAGGGCTGGGTTTGCCAGAGCTGGGTTTGTCAGAACTGGGTTTGCCAGAGCTGGGTTTGTCAGGGCTGGGTTTGTCACAGCTGGGTTTGCCAGGGCTGGGTTTGTCAGGGCTGGGTTTGCCAGGCTGGGTTTGTCAGGGCTGGGTTTGCAGGGCTGGGTTTGCCAGGCTGGGTTTGTCAGGGTTGGGTTTGTCAGGGCTGGGTTTGTCAGGGCTGGGTTTGTCAGGGCTGGGTTTGCCAGGCTGGGTTTGTCAGGGCTGGGTTTGCCAGGCTGGGTTTGTCAGGGCTGGGTTTGCAGGGCTGGGTTTGCCAGGCTGGGTTTGCCAGAGCTGGGTTTGTCACAGCTGGGTTTACCAGGGCAGGGTTTGTCAGAGCTGGCTTTGTCAGGGCTGGGTTTGTCAGGGCTGGGTTTGTCAGAGCTGGGTTTGCCAGGGCTGGGTTTGCCAGGGCTGGGTTTGTCAGGGCTGGGTTTGTCAGAGCTGGGATTGCCACCGCTGGGTTTGCCCAGGCTGGGTTTGCCAGAGCTGGGTTTGTCAGGGCTGGGTTTGTCAGAGCTGGGTTTGTCAGGGCTGGGTTTGCCACGGCTGGGTTTGTCAGGGCTGGGTTTGTCAGAGCTGGGTTTGTCAGAGCTGGGTTTGCCACGGCTGGGTTTGTCAGGGCTGGGTTTGTCAGAGCTGGGTTTGTCAGGGCTGGGTTTGCCAGGCTGGGTTTGTCAGAGCTGGGTTTGTCAGGGCTGGGTTTGCAGGGCTGGGTTTGCCAGGCTGGGTTTGCCAGGCTGGGTTTGTCAGAGCTGGGTTTGTCAAGGCTGGGTTTGTCCCAGCTGGGTTTGTCAGGGCTGGGTTTGTCAGGGCTGGGTTTGTCAGGGCTGGGTTTGTCAGGGCTGGGTTTGTCAGGGCTGGGTTTGTCAGGGCTGGGTTTGTCAGGGCTGGGTTTGCCAGGCTGGGTTTGTCAGGGCTGGGTTTGTCAGGGCTGGGTTTGCAGGGCTGGGTTTGCCAGGCTGGGTTTGCCAGGCTGGGTTTGTCAGAGCTGGGTTTGTCAAGGCTGGGTTTGCCAGAGCTGGGTTTGTCAGGGCTGGGTTTGTCAGGGCTGGGTTTGTCAGGGCTGGGTTTGTCAGGGCTGGGTTTGCCAGGCTGGGTTTGCCAGGCTGGGTTTGTCAGGGCTGGGTTTGTCAGGGCTGGGTTTGTCAGGGCTGGGTTTGTCAGGGCTGGGTTTGCCAGGGCTGGGTTTGCCAGGCTGGGTTTGCCAGGGCTGGGTTTGTCAGAGCTGGGTTTGTCACAGCTGGGTTTGTCAGAGCTGGGTTTGCCACAGCTGGGTTTGTCAGAGCTGGGTTTGTCACAGCTGGGTTTTCCAGGGCTGGGTTTGTCAGAGCTGGGTGTTCCAGGGCTGGGTTTGCCACGGCTGGGTGTTCCAGGGCTGGGTTTTCCAGGGCTGGGTTTGCCACAGCTGGGTTTGCCAGGGCTGGGTTTGCCAGGGCTGGGTTTGATGGGATGTAGCCCTGCCTTTGATGTCCAGCGCATTGGAGATGGCTCAGGGGAATCAATTCCTTTCCCTGTTTCCCTTTCAAGCTCTGCTCCCCTGCACAGCTCGCTCAGATTGATGAGCTCCGTGCTCTGGCAGGAGGCAGAGCAGTGGAGCATCCCGAGTCTGAGTCTGTGGGACCTCCACCCCAGGGCCCCCCTGATTCCTTAGAGTTTTAGCTTTTATATTTTTCAAATCCTGTATTGCTTTGGTGCATAGCTCCAATCTCCATATAAAGTGTTGGCTGCTGTCTCTACATTTTGGGCAGGCAGAACAATCTTCTGAGAGCCTCTGAGGCGAGGAAGGGTGTATTAAGCGCGTGGATTTTTTTTCTCTTAGCATGTTTTGTGTCTGGAGTATGCTTTCACTAATGGCTGGGCACTGCTAACACAAAGGATTGCAGGTTGTGGCGTTATTTGTCTCAAAGGTCACATCTCTTCTGACCTGATGTTGCTCAAATCCCAAACCTTCCTGGTGAGTGTTAAAACGGCAGATGTGAACCACGCTGGATTGTGAGCAGGATTTCAAACACAGCTTGGAAAACACATACCATCCTGGCCTGGCAAGATGTCTTGTTTATGTGACAAGACATCCATCCATCCATCCATCCATCCATCCATCCATCCATCCATCCATCATCCATCCATCCATCCATCCATCCATCCATCCATCCATCCATCCATCCATCCATCCATCATCCATCCATCATCCATCCATCGTCCATCATCCATCATCCATCATCCATCCATCCATCCATCATCCATCCATCATCCATCATCCATCATCCATGGAAATCCCACCCCACGGAGGTGTGCCAGCCCTTTTAGGGGCAGTTATTGCCGTAAATACTTCACAGACCATCTCCGATGCTTTGAAGTCCTCCTTTAGTTTTGTACTCAACGAGTGTTTTGTACTTCAGCGCAAGCATAACCACTTCCAGTCCATCCAGTGAAATAAGAGAATTCCCAGCTGGGTGGTGGCGAGGAGGACTTTGGAGGAGTTGAGGGGCTGTGTGCTCTTGTGGACAGGACCACCCTCCGTGTCCAGCCAGTTCTGACCTCCCCTCGTTTGTCACGGTGACCACAGCTCGTTTGTTCTCCTGCTCTGTCCTCCAGCCTGTAATTGTGCGTGCTGCTGAAATGAACGCCCTCTGCCCTCCCAAAATTCTCCCAGATGTGAGCCTGTCTCCTTGCTGGGGCCACACACGGCCGCCGTTCTGCTGTCTCCTGTGGAACAGCCTTCCCGCAAACCCGGCGTCTCCCAGAACTGCCCGACCTGCATTTTATAAATGAGGTTAAAATCCCTGCTGTGAAGAGGCACAAGCCTGCTGCTGCTCCAGGATTATTCCAAAAGCTTGGGCTTGCTGCTATTTTGAGCCCCTCCATGTGCACCAGGAGCTGATCCGGCTCCCACGGGTGCAGCAGCAGAAATCCCAACCGTGTGTGTGGCTGGAGGCACGGATGCTCGGGCTGTGCTTGGATCCTGACGGATCTCCAGCTCGAGGGCACCTGGTCTGTACCCCTGCAGCTTTTTGGCTGCAGGAAGGTGGGTTCTGGTGCGGAACACGCCTGGGAGAAGCCTTGGGATGCGGCGTGGGGCTGCTGGGTTTGCGGTAGGTGGGATCCTGCGCTCCGTGGCCCCTGGAGGAGGATCACTCCGGCTCCAGGGAGGAGCCCTGGGGTTGGACAGTGGTGGTTTTGGAGAACCAGCAGCTCTGTGCTCCACGTGTGCTGCCCTGGTGTGCCAGGACCCATGGAAGGCAGGTTCATTGTGCTGTCACCAGGGTGACACCGAGATGCAGCACTGCCTGCCCTGAGTTGTTTCTCCTTCTGGTGTTTACAAGCAAAACGCAAAATACGTGTTGTGTAAGGAATTTGAAAAAGCATCCATTTCTCTTTGCTTTCCAGTTCCCTCGCTGTGCTGTTTGATGCTTATCCTACCTGTAGTGAATTCATCACCTTTATAGATTGCCTGAGATGCTGCCACACACGCAGGAGGACAAGAGGAGAAGCAGGAAAAGGATACTAGGAAATTGCCAGGGAAAAAAAATATATGTAGCATGGAAGGGCTTAGACTTGAAACTACTTCCATTTTTCAATTAACTCCATTATGTTGTTTTTTATAAAGAGACTCTTCAGTGCAGAAAGAGCTGTGCTGAATCCACAGAATATTGTCACAAAGAGGTTATGTTCCATCTTAATTAGAACTAATTAATATGCTTCGGCTCTCGGTCTTGCTGTCTGGTTGAATCTACGTGAACGGTGAAATCCTTGTGCTGGAGCCCTGCCTCGCTGAGCTGATGGCCAGAAGTGCTGGGACTGCCCAGCCTGGCACCACAGGTCGGGGCTGAGTCCGTGCCCAGCCCAGGTGCAGGTGGGTCCTGGTCCTGTGGCACTGAGCTCATGATCCTGGATCCCAAAGGTGTGGTGGCATTTCTCCTGAAGCTGCGGTGGCATTTCTCCCAAAGCTGTGGTGGCATTTCTCCCAAAGCTGCGGTGGCATTTCTCCCAAAGGTGTGGTTGCATTTCTCCCAAAGCTGCAGTGGCATTTCTCCCAAAGCTGCAGTGGCATTTCTCCCAAAGGTGTGGTGGCATTCCTCCCAAAGGTGTGATGGCATTTCTCCCAAAACTGCAGTGGCATTTCTCCCAAAACTGCAGTGGCATTTCTCCCAAAGCTGCAGTAGCATTTCTGCCAAAGCTGTGATTGCATTTCTCCAAAGCTGCAGTGGCATTTCTCCCAAAGCTGCGGTGGCATTTCTCCCAAAGCTGTGGTGGCATTTCTCCCAAAGCTGCAGTGGCATTTCTCCCAGAGGTGTGGTGGCATTTCTCCCAAAGCTGCAGCGGCATTTCTCCCAAAGCTGCAGTGGCATTTCTCCCAAAGCTGCAGTGGCATTTCTCCCAGAGGTGTGGTGGCATTTCTCCCAAAGCTGCAGCGACATTTCTCCCAAAGGTGTGATGGCATTTCTTCCAAAACTGCAGTGGCATTTCTCCCAAAGCTGCAGTGGCATTTCTCCCAAAACTGCAGTGGCATTTCTCCCAAAACTGCAGTGGCAATTCTCCCAAAACTGCGGTGGCATTTCTCCCAAAGCTGCGATTGCATTTCTCCCAAAGCTGTGATTGCATTTCTCCCAAAGATGCGGTGGCATTTCTGCCAAAGATGCAGTGGCATTTCTCCCAAATCTGTGGTGGCATTTCTCCCAAAACTGCAGTGGCATTTCTCCCAAAGCTGCGGTGGCATTTCTCCCAAAGGTGTGGTGGCATTTCTCCCAAAGGTGTGGTGGCATTTCTCCCAAAACTGCGGTGGCATTTCTCCCAAAACTGCAGTGGCATTTCTCCCAAAACTGCGGTGGCATTTATCCCAAAGCTGTGGTGGCATTTCTCCCAAAGATGTGGTGGCATTTCTCCGCAGTGGCATTTCTCCCAAAGCTGCAGTGGCATTTCTCCGCAGTGGCATTTCTCCCAAAGCTGCAGTGGCATTTCTCCCAAAGGTGTGGTTGCATTTCTCCGAAAGCTGCAGCAGCATTTCTCCCAATGCTGCAGTGGCATTTCTCCCAAAACTGCAGTGGCATTTCTCCCAAAACTGCAGTGGCATTTCTCCCAAAACTGCAGTGGCATTTCTCCCAAAGCTGCGGTGGCATTTCTCCCAAAGCTGCAGTGGCATTTCTCCCAAAGCTGCAGTGGCATTTCTCCCAAAGCTGCAGTGGCATTTCTCCCAAAGCTGCAGCGGCATTTCTCCCAAAACTGCAGTGGCATTTCTCCCAAAGCTGTGGTGGCATTTCTCCCTAGAACCTGTTAGTCCACAGGACTACAGCTAATTCTAATTCCTGCAGGCAGCAGGACGGGAGCTCGGGTGTTCCCTAAAAATAGGGATCTAGCCCACGTTGTTAGTGGGGGGAAGGTGTCGGGGCTGTGTCAGCCGCTCGAGGCTGGGATGCTGCGCTGCCCACGGGAGGACCTCAAGCCAGGTCAGAAAAGTCTCAATTTTCAGAGCTCAAATCACTCTGCCCGGTATTCTCCCATGAGGAAGGGCAGGGATAACGCAGAGCCCAGTGTCGGATGCCCTGGGAGGCAGTGGTGGGGTCCATGAGGTGGGATCCTCCATGGTGGGGTCCATGGGGTGGGATCCTCCATGGTGGGGTCCATGGGGTGGGATCCTCCATGGTGGGGTCCTCCATGGTGGGGTCCACGAGGTGGGATCCTCCATGGTGGGGTCCATGGGGTGGGATCCTCCATGGTGGGGTCCATGAGGTGGGATCCTCCATGGTGGGGTCCATGAGGTTGGATCCTCCATGGTGGGGTCCTCCATGGTGGGATCCTCCATGGTGGGGTCCACAAGGTTGGATCCTCCATGGTGAGGTCCATGGGGTGGGATCCTCCATGGTGAGGTCCATGGGGTGGGATCCTCCATGGTGGGGTCCATGGGGTGGGATCCTCCATGGTGGAGTCCATGGGGTGGGATCCTCCATGGTGGGGAGCAGTGTTAAATCCGTAAGGACGTGGCTCTCCTTCCCTGGGAGAGGGAATAAATGGCTCCAGCCAAGAATTGCCCTGGATTACTACCCTCAGATTTATTTTCCTGGGGTTCTCCAATAAATTCCAGTGTCTCCGTTGTTGGGAGTAACTGCAGCAGCTGAGAAGTGGTGGTTTGATCGGGTAACGCCTGGGGGCTTCTGTGCTGGTTCTGACTGAGCAGCATTTGCAAAAATATAACACCATTAAAGGAAACTTCTTAGCTAATCAGTCTCCATTACAACTTATCATGAGAAGGCCAAAATTAAAACGTTCTTTTCAAAGCAAGCCCTTTATGATTAAAAGCTTGATGACTCGCACATTTGGGAATTGGCACAAAAACCTGCACTGGGGGAAGAGGAGTGTGATCAGCCTCGTGGTGTTTGTGGTGTTTAGGTGGAGAGATGCATCCTACAGCATCCCAGGAAATGCCCTGCAGCACAACTCCAGGTGTAGTGCAGCTGGAAACAGCCTGTGGAACTAACTCAGCAGGGATGGAGTTTTCAAATAAGCTTTTACGTGAACTGTGTTCATGCCGTCATTGCGTTTTTACATTCTCCAAACACTTTGTGGCATTTAAATGCAATCCAGCTTTATAATTTAATTTTATTTTGCTGCTCCTGCCGCATTTCAATCTACCTCCTTCTGTTAATGTGTTATATTTGATATAGAAAGGGCTGATTATGAATATTCCAGTGTTACCCCGATGCAATAACCACCCATGCCCAACCCCAGGGTGGCAGTGAGGGGTCCCTGGGTTATTCCCAGGCTGCTGGGACACGTCCCCTGGCTCCAGCAGGGCTGGGAGCACTTGGCTCTGGTGACAAATCCAGGTGGGCTCAGGAGCAGAGAGGGGATGGCCTTCATCCCACGGATGCTGCTGAGAGCTTCTCCTGGGGAAGCAGGTCAGGTATCCCAAACACCATCCTCACTGCCAGCACAGTGGGATGAGGAGCTGCCCCACAACATCTGGGGGTCAGGAGCTGCCCCAAACATCCTCACTGCCAGCACAGTGGGATGAGGAGCTGCCCCACAACATCTGGGGGTCAGGAGCTGCCCCAAACATCCTCACTGCCAGCACAGTGGGGTGAGGAGCTGCCCCACAACATCTGGGGGTGAGGAGCTGCCCCACAGCATCCTCACTGCCAGCACAGTGGGGTGAGGAGCTGCCCCACAACATCTGGGGGTGAGGAGCTGCCCCACAGCATCTGGGGGTGAGGAGCTGCCCCAAACATCCTCACTGCCAGCACAGTGGGGTGAGGAGCTGCCCCTCAACATCTGGGGGTGAGGAGCTGCCCCAAACATCCTCACTGCCAGCACAGTGGGGTGAGGAGCTGCCCCACAGCATCTGGGGGTGAGGAGCTGCCCCAAACATCCTCACTGCCAGCACAGTGGGGCTGGGGTGAGGAGCTGCCCCACAACATCTGGGGGTGAGGAGCTGCCCCAAACATCCTCACTGACAGCACAGTGGGGTGAGGAGCTGCCCCACAGCATCTGGGGGTCAGGAGCTGCCCCACAGCATCTGGGGGTGAGGAGCTGCCCCACAGCATCCTCACTGCCAGCACAGTGGGGTGAGGAGCTGCCCCACAACATCTGGGGGTGAGGAGCTGCCCCACAGCATCTGGGGGTGAGGAGCTGCCCCACAGCATCCTCACTGCCAGCACGGTGGGGTGAGGAGCTGCCCCAAACATCTGGGGGTGAGGAGCTGCCCCAAACATCCTCACTGCCAGCACGGTGGGGTGAGGAGCTGCCCCACAGCATCTGGGGGTCAGGAGCTGCCCCACAGCATCCTCACTGCCAGCACAGTGGGGTGAGGAGCTGCCCCACAGCATCCTCACTGCCAGCACAGTGGGGTGAGGAGCTCCCCAAACATCTGGGGGTGAGGAGCTGCCCCACAGCATCTGGGGGTCAGGAGCTGCCCCAAACATCTGGGGGTGAGGAGCTGCCCCACAGCATCCTCACTGCCAGCACAGTGGGGTGAGGAGCTGCCCCACAACATCTGGGGGTCAGGAGCTGCCCCACAACATCCTCACTGCCAGCTCAGTGGGGTGAGGAGCTGCCCCACAGCATCCTCACTGCCAGCACGGTGGGGTGAGGAGCTGCCCCACAGCATCTGGGGGTCAGGAGCTGCCCCAAACATCTGGGGGTGAGGAGCTGCCCCAAACATCCTCACTGCCAGCACAGTGGGGTGAGGAGCTGCCCCACAACATCTGGGGGTCAGGAGCTGCCCCACAGCATCCTCACGGCCAGCTCAGTGGGGTAAGGAGCTGCCCCACAACATCCTCACTGCCAGCACAGTGGGGTGAGGAGCTGCCCCACAGCATCAGGGGGTGAGGGGCTGCCCCACAGCATCCTCACTGCCAGCACAGTGAGGTGAGGAGCTGCCCCAAACATCTGGGGGTGAGGAGCTGCCCCACAGCATCTGGGGGTGAGGAGCTGTCCCAAACATCTGGGGGTGAGGAGCTGCCCCACAGCATCCTCACTGCCAGCACAGTGGGGTGAGGAGCTGCCCCAAACATCTGGGGGTGAGGAGCTGCCCCTCAAATTCTGGGGGTGAGGACCTGCCCCACAGCATCTGGGGGTGAGGAGCTGCCCCAAACATCCTCACCTGCCCATTCCTGTCCCGATCCTTCTCTGCTCAGGGCAGAGGAGCTCTGCTGCCTTTTCCTGTCCTGATCCCTCTGTGCTCAGGGCAGAGGAGCTCTGCTGCTTTTCCCCCTCCTGATCCCTCTCTGCTCAGAGTACAGGAGCTCTCTCCTGCCTTTTCCCCTCCTGATCCCTCTGTGCTCAGGGTGGAGGAGCTCTGCTGCTTTTCCCCTTCCTGATCCCTCTGTGCTCAGGATGGAGGAGCTCTGCTGCCTTTTCCCCTCCTGATCCCTCTGTGCTCAGGGTGGAGGACCTCTCTCCTTCCTTTTCCCCCTCCTGAGCCCTCTCTGCTCAGGATGGAGGAGCTCTGCTGTCCATTCCCCCTCCTGATCCCTCTGTGCTCAGGGTAAAGGAGCTCTTTCCTGCCTTTTCCCCCTCCTGATCCCTCTGTGCTCAGGGTACAGGAGCTCTGCTGCTTTTCCCCCTCCTGATCCCTCTGTGCTCAGGGTGGAGGACCTCTCTCCTTCCTTTTCCCCCTCCTGATCCCTCTCTGCTCAGGGCAGAGGAGCTCTCTCCTGCTTTTCCCCCTCCTGATCCCTCTGTGCTCAGGGCAGAAGAGCTCTGCTGCTTTTCCCCCTCCTGATCCCTCTGTGCTCAGGGTGGAGGAGCTCTGCTGCCTTTTCCCCCTCCTGATCCCTCTCTGCTGCCTTTTCCCCCTCCTGATCCCTCTGTGCTCAGGGTACAGGAGCTCTCTCCTGCCTTTTCCCCTCCTGATCCCTCTGTGCTCAGGATGGAGGAGCTCTGCTGCCTTTTCCCCTCCTGATCCCTCTCTGCCGTTTCAGGGGTACCTCTCCGAAGGCTTGGTGACCAAGTGGTACCGCTCCCCCCGCCTCCTCCTGTCGCCCAACAACTACACCAAAGCCATCGACATGTGGGCAGCGGGCTGCATCCTGGCCGAGATGCTGACCGGGAGGATGCTCTTTGCTGGTAAGTTTCTGTCTCCCGCTGGTTCACTTTTCCCTTCCTCCTTCCTTGATACCCAATTTTGAGGCTTCCTAGCCCGGCAGAGGGAATTCCCCTGTGTGAGGAGAGGAGGTGCTGTTGCTCTGTTCCAGAGGTTTGTATTCTATGCCATGGATTTGGATCGTGATTGATGTCTCTGAGCTGTTTATTTTCTTTATGGGAAGACATTTGAATGACATGCAACTCTTAGTATTTACCTGTGAGCATGGATTGCAGCTGTAAAAGTGAAGTGAAAGAAAAGAAGACAACAAAAACACAGCAAGGAGTTACCAATGCAGCATTCCAAGCTCAGCTCTGACGTTATTGAGTAGAAAATATGTATTTAGTAGAGTCCCAGGAACACTGTGTGGGGAGCAAAGCTGTGTTTCCCAGGCTGGGACACGGAGCCACCGCTGAGGGATGCAGCAGCTGCCCTCTGCCTGTCCTCCGTGCTGTCCTCCATGTCTGGACGACAAGGCTTAACGCCTTTTGTGAGCAGCTGTTTGCAGAGCTGTGTAAATAAATAACCAGACCCGTTTATAATGGAGGAGGTTTCCTTCACAGATATCTCAGCGCACCACTGAGCTCCGCAGTCTTCGCTGCAGCTGCTCTGCTGCTGCCTCCCCACTCCTGCCCGCAGCTTCCATATTTCTTTTATTAAAGCTTAAAAATAAGCAGTCAGTACCATTATGAAGAGATCATTAAAAGAGCCTCCCTTTCCTTCCTTCTTTTTTCCCTCAATTTCACCAAAACTTTCCAGCTCAGGGGTTTCAGCTTTGAAAACTGCGTTTAGGCTGTCTGCTCCTGGTGTTTCCCTGGGATATGTTCTAGGGGCAGGGTTAGGGTCAGTCTCTGTTCCCCTGTGCTTATTCCTCACACCAAACAGCAGAACAGGAGCTGTTTCTGAGCTCCCGAGCATTTCTGGCTTTTCACACTCTGCCTGACCCCTCTCTCAGCCCCGGCTTGGGTTTCTTTTTGCTCTTTGTGGATCCCACGGGACGAGTACTGTTGGCTGACAGCACTGAGGTACCCAAAGCGGTGCTTTAAGCTCATTTCAAGGTAAGGCAGAGGCAGAAGTAGTCCTGGGTTGGGATTGATCTGTCCTCTGCCTGCGTGAGCTGCCCCAGAGCAGGAACCCCCCCGGGCCGGTTCCTGAGAGCAGGGGCAGAGCAGAGGTGATTTGAGGTGATTTGGTGATCAGAGGTGGGGTTTGGCACGCCACAGGCTGGGCTCAGCCCATCACACGCTGCGAGCATCCCTTGTTCTCTGCCTTCCATCCCTGTGAAATCACTTAATAATCCCCAGGTGCTGGCAGGATGCTTGGTTAAAGGGCAGGGATCAAAACCAAGCTCCAAATACCAACTCCTTTTGGGTGGCTTTGAAAATCTGTCAATGCCATGGGAAGTTCTGAGCCCTGGCACTTTTTCCTGGCCCCCTCCTGTGCCAGCAGGTAGAGCAGGGCCAGTGTAGGAGCCTGGGGACAGGAAGGATGCCCGTGGTGTCCAGAGAGGAGGAGAGTAAAGCCCAGCCCATCAGAGCAGCTAAAACTCACAAACACCTTCACAGCAACAAAAATTCGCCTTTGCTGTTGCGCTTCTCCTCCTTGCTCGGGAGAATTCAGTCTTTGCTCACCCCCAGCCGGCTGCAGCCTTCCTGCAGGCAGGATGAGACTTTCACTGAGCTGCAGAATCAGAGTTTCACATAGCTATAGCCTCCCTCCCTGCAGGATTAGAGTTTCTCAGAGCTGCAGTGTCGGAATCTGTGGGTATTGGTGATTCCCAGATTGTAAAAGTCTCTGTCTGTCAGCCCCGCTGCCAAAGCAGAAGCCATAATTCATCTGTGCTGTTTCAAGGTTGTTTATTCTGTTTATCTCTAACATGTTCTGCTGCCCTGCCGCAGCTCTGTCCTGCAGGGCAGCGTGTGGGGCTCTGCCCTCAGTGGGATGGTACAAACATTAAATACCACAAACTACCTGTGCTGGATTTACAATAACGTGCCAATATCTGTCACCTATGTTGAACAGTGTGTCCCCAGCCTGAACCAACAGAAAAATGCCAACACCACAGTGAAACATGGAGGGCATGAAGAAGGAGGAAAAGGACAAGACACACCCAATTTCCTCCATCTTGTCACCTTTGGACCCCTTATCTAGAAACCTAAAATTTTACTTTTGCACCTGTGCCACACTTAATTATTACTGATATCAAACACTCAGAGCTGGTAATTCATGCTGTAAGATTGAAAACTCTTTTCCATGGACAGAGATCACAGACAGTGTCTCTGGGGGCTCTGTCCAGGGGGGTTCTGACCCCTGCCAGGGTCCCAGGGCAGCCAGAGGGAAGCCCTGGATTCCCACACTGCAGGATAAGTGTTTCACAGAGCTGCAGGATGAATTTCTCAGAGGTGCAGCCTCCATCCCTGCGGGATGAAGGTCTCTCAGAGCCCTGGGTGGCCAGCCAGCTCCTCGTGGGGAGTAACAGCAGTGTAGCTCAGAGAAATCCTCCAGCCTGCAGCAGCACCTTGCCCTGGGTAAATGGTTTCTTGCGAGTGCGTCAGCAGCGCAGTTTAAATTGAGTGCTGAGCATAAATCAATATAATTAACTCAGTAGTCTCTTAAGCCAGGCAGGTAAATGAAGGTGATTGGTTATTTGGAGTCGATGCCACTCACTCTTTCCATCTGCCCACATGAGTTATTGGAGGTGCAGCAGAAAGGGACCCCAGCCCCTTCCAGAGGCCCTTCCCTGGGTTCTTTGGACTCAGCAGAGCCCTGGGAAGCCACAGCAAACCTGGCTGCCCCAAGGCTCACCGAGTGCAGCACCTCCTCAGCACCTGGAGCATCCCTTTCAGGCCTTGGGAGAGTTTCCCCATGGAAAACAGGGAAGAACGTCCATAACTGAGCAGCTACAGCTTCCTCCTCTCTTTTCCACCAAAAGATGCAGCAGTGGAAGCAGCAGTGAATGGAGGAAAAAGGAGAAAAGAGGAGGAAAAAGGAAAAGACATCTGTTTTGCACATCTCCATGGGGTTCACCAGTGGGGCTGTGCCTGTGAACAAGAGCTGGAGATGGCACAGGGGCTTTTCCCATGGGATCAGGGCTTACTCCCAGGCTTGGGTGCTTCCCTGGGACTTGGCTGCAAGCCTGGAGAAGGTTCTCTTTTCCAAGACGTGGTGCAGAGCTCCTCGTTCTCCCCCTGGGCAACAACAGCCTGCTGCATTTATTCTGCCTGTGGTTCTGTTTTCCTTTTCAGGAGTTAATACCTTCAGAGAAAGGTCCCTGGGAATTCCATAAATACAGGATAATGGAAGAGAATGGAGAGCCATAATTCAAGGCTTCCAGCGCTGCATTAGCAGCTTCTTTGTGTGACTAAACACGGTGTCTTTTGGCTGACAGGATCTCGGTGCTGGGGCTGCACCGAGAGAAAAGCCACCAAGGCTTTGTGACTTTTATCACCCCGTAATTTTGATCACAGCTTGGGAATTAGCCTGGCTAACAAGGTGTTCGTTTCGTGACTCCCCTGGAGTCACGCTGTGAATCTCTGAGTGACCTAAAATTAGCTCTTCTGTAAGAAAGGGAATTAATCTGCACAGGAGTGATATGGGAAGGGCGTCCCTCCTTTTGTCCTCTTTGCCTTTCCTGTGGCTCTGTGAGTCTGGAAAACTCATGCTGACCCACAGGTGTGGCAGGCACATCCTTCTCTCTCTTGGGATTTTTTGTAGAGGAGCACAGAGGAAAGAAAGAGAAAATTTTTATATCTGCTCCTTGTTTTTCCCATGTGGAATGTGTTTGGAGAATTGTTTCCCTGGGGTGACCAGTTGGATTCTAGTGAGGATTGTTTGAGCCTGATGGCCAATCCAACCCACTGGGGCTGGACTCTCAGAGAGGGTCAGGAGTTGTGAAGAGTTAGATTTGGTAGTTAGAAAAATTAAGTTTGTAGTTTAAGTATCTCCCTTAAATAGTATATTAATGTATTATAGCATAGTAAAAATAACAAAATCATTCAGCCTTCTGGACTCGAGTGGACATCATAATTTCTTCCCGCGGGTTCACCTGCATTTCCAAAACACGGGGAGCTCTGGGCTGTGGAGGGGAGCCCCTGCAAACGCCAGGACTGCCACAGGAGCAGGGCTGCCTCAGGCCTGAGATCCCCATCTCCTGTGGCCTCTCCCACCTCCCTGCTGGCTGATCAGAAGTGCTCAGCTCTCCTTGTCAGGATCAGACGTGTCCTGCCCACCATTGGAGCAGCCTGGAATGCAGGACTGGGACAGCAGGGGCTTGGTAGCCCAAAAAAACTCCCGTCATCGTTTTGGCTGCCCCAGGCAGGCTGGTCCTGCCTTTTCGGGGTCTGGGTGTTGGGGATGCCCTTAAGATTGTAAAAGTCTTTGTTTCTTAGCCTGTGCAGCCAAAGGTGTTTGAAACGGGTAGGGTCAGGTTTTCAAAGTTGTTTATTGTTCCTATAACATTCTTTCTCTGACCTGCTGAGCTCTGTTCGGCAGCTCGGCCATGACATTCTGTTCCCTGTCTCAGGTGGCATTTACATTTTATACCAAAAACTACCTGTGATGTGTTTACAATAACGTGCCAATATCTGTCATTTATGCTGGACAGCGTGTCTGTCCTTAAACCAACAGAAAAGTGTCACCAGCACAGCAAGACATGGAGGGCAAGGAGGAGGAGGAGGAGGAGGAGGAGGAAGAGGAGGAGGAGGAGGAGAAGGAGAAGGAGAAGGAGAAGGAGAAGGAGAAGGAGAAGGAGAAGGAGAAGGAGAAGGAGAAGGAGAAGGAGAAGGAGAAGGAGAAGGAGAAGGAGAAGGAGAAGGAGAAGGAGAAGGAGAAGGAGAAGGAGAAGGAGAAGGAGAAGGAGAAGGAGAAGGAGAAGGAGAAGGAGAAGGAGAAGGAGAAGGAGAAGGAGAAGGAGGAGGAGAAGGAGGAGGAGGAGGAGGAGGAGGAGGAGGAGGAGGAGGAGGAGGAGGAGGAGGAGGAGGAGGAGAAGGAGAAGAAAGCTAGAACACGCTCAAATCCCTCCAACTTGTCCCCTTAAACCCCCAAAATTCTGTTTTTTCACCCTGTGTTAATTCAACCACCACACCACTCAAACCCTTGTGGCTGTAATTCCTCACACAGAGTTGGCAGCTTTTCCCACGGGCTAAAATGGAAGCCACAGGTGTTTGTGACTTTGTGCCAAGGTCTCCAAGCCCCTGGCAGGGTCTGGGGACATCCAGGGCAGCCAGAGGGACGTGCTGGGTTCCTGCACAGCCTCTGAGGACACAGCATTTCCAGCCAGCCCTCCTGGCAGGCCGGGATTCAATGGCACGGCTCCGTGTTCCTGCCGGGCTCCTCTGGAAATCCACCACGGAGCTCTTGGTGACATCCAGGAGAGCCTGAAGTTGGAATCTGTGGGGATTGATGATCCCGAAATGTAGAAAGTCTCTGTCTGTCAGCCCCGTTGCCAAAGCAGAAGCCATAATTGGTCTGTGCTGGTTTCAAGGTTGTTTATTCTGTTTATCTCTAACATGTTCTGCTGCCCTGCCGCAGCTCTGTCCTGCAGGGCAGCGTGTGGGGCTCTGCCCTCAGTGGGATGGTACAAACATTAAATACCACAAACTACCTGTGCTGGATTTACAATAACGTGCCAATATCTGTCACCTACGTTGGACAGTGTGTCCCCAGCCTGAACCAACAGAAAAATGCCAACACCACAGTGAAACATGGAGGGCATGAAGAAGGAGAAAAAGGACAAGGCACACCCAATTTCCTCCATCTTGTCCCCTCTGAACCCCTAATCTAGAATCCTAAAATTTTACTTTTGGACCCGTGCCACACTTAATTATTACTGATATCAAACACTCAGAGCTTGTAATTCATCCTGTAAGATTGAAAACTCTTTTCCATGGACAGAGATCACAGCCAGTGTCTCTGGGGGCTCTGTCCAGGGGGGTTCTGACCCCTGCCAGGGTCTCAGACCTGCCAGGGCAGCCAGAGGGAAGCCCTGGATTCCCACATCACCCCGCTCCCTTCTTCCCGTGCAGGGGGCCACGAGCTGGAGCAGATGCAGCTGATTCTGGAGACCATCCCCGTTATCCACCAGGAGGACAAGGAGGAGCTGCTGAAGGTGATGCCCATGTTCATCAACAGCACGTGGGAGGTGCGGAAGCCGCTGCGCAAGCTGCTGCCCGAGGTGGACAGTGAAGGTACCGTGGTGGCCGCTGGCTCGGCGGGGCTTCTCCTTGGAGTGTCACAGGAGCTGTCTCAGGCCTAAGGCCTGGGAAAGGCTGGAGAAGGGATGCACATCCCTGGCTGTAGCTCAGACATCACGGAATCACAGAATCATGAGGTTGGAAGAGACCTCTAAGATCGTCAAGTCCAACTTATGCCCCAACACCACAACTGGACTATAGCACCAAGCGCCAAGTCCAGTCTTTTTTTAAACATATCCAGAGATGGTGATTCCACCACCTCCCTAGGAAGACAATTCCAGTTATTTTATTATTCTTCCAGTGAAAAAATTTTTTATAATATCCCCACTGCTGTCCCCTCTCAGGCGGCCTGTCCCTGGGCCCTGCTGTGGGACACCACTCATGGTGCTGTATATTGCTCACAGCTGGCTCCTAAGGGTGGAACACACTTCCAAAGCCCTTTGGAGGTCCATCCCTGGCTTCCCGTGTGTCCCCCCGAGTTGTGAGCGAGGGCTTAGCCCAGAGGTCCTTTCCAAGCCCCGTCTGCTCCTCGCTGTGCTGGCCTGAGCACGGTTGTGCAGCGCAGCGAGGGACAGGCTTTTCCTTCCTTTTCTGGACCAGCACCCTGGATCCTGAGGTGTTACAGACAGGAACACCGGCAGTGCTCTCCTGAGCTCCTTCTGAGGCTTAAACCAGGCCTGGCCACCTGCTTTTGGGAGGAGGTCAGGACCAGGCTCGGCTCACATTTGCTGTGTGGCTCTTCATTTGGGACGTGCCGTGCCTGGCCCTGGGGCTGTGATATCCCCGGCCCTGATGCCGCGATATCCCTGGCCCTGGTGCCATGATATCCCCGGCCCTGGTGCCACAATATCCCCGGCCCTGGTGCCACAATATCCCCGGCCCTGGTGCCACAATATCCCCGGCCCTGGTGCCACGATATCCCCGGTCCTGATGCTGTGATATCCCCAGCCCTGGTGCCATGATATCCCCGGCCCTGGTGCTGCAATATCCCCGGCCCTGGTGCCATGATATCCCCGGCCCTGGTGCCACAATATCCCCGGCCCTGGTGCTGCAATATCCCCGGCCCTGGTGCCATGATATCCCTGGCCCTGCTGCCATGATATCCCCGGCCCTGGTGCCGTGATATCCCCGGCCCTGGTGCCGCGATATCCCCGGCCCTGGTGCCACAATATCCCCGGCCCTGGTGCCACGATATCCCCGGCCCTGGTGCCACAATATCCCCGGCCCTGGTGCCGCAATATCCCCGGCCCTGGTGCTGCAATATCCCCGGCCCTGGTGCCACAATATCCCCGGCCCTGGTGCCGTGATATCCCCGGCCCTGGTGCCACAATATCCCCGGCCCTGGTGCTACGATATCCCCGGCCCTGGTGCCACAATATCCCCGGCCCTGGTGCTGCAATATCCCCGGCCCTGGTGCCACAATATCCCCGGCCCTGGTGCCGTGATATCCCCGGCCCTGGTGCCACAATATCCCCGGCCCTGGTGCCACAATATCCCCGGCCCTGGTGCCACAATATCCCCGGCCCTGGTGCCGTGATATCCCTGGCCCTGGTGCCATGATATCCCCGGCCCTGGTGCCACAATATCCCCGGCCCTTGTGCCATGATATCCCCGGCCCTGGTGCCATGATATCCCCAGCCCCAGAGCAGCCGTGTCAGCCTCCAGCAAGCAGCAGCAGATTTATTCCCTGCCGTGGCTGCAGCAGGAAAGGTCACCCGCACCCCTTACACAATTCATCATCATTTTCCTGCCTCGCTGACCCGCGGTGCATCGCAATATTTAGCCTGTAATGTGTTGTTGTGACCTTATGGAGCAGTTGATTCCTTCCTGCTTAATTAGTCCGGGCCATGAGGTAATCTCGCGGGAGACAGTCGTAAATTGGTTAATGTTTAAGCTCTGGGGCAGCACGTGTGGCTGTCCTTTCTGCTGAGAGGTCCTGCCCCTAAAGAAACTGTCCCATTCGCACAATTACATCTTTAACGGGGATGTTCCTGAAGGTTTCAATACAAAGCTGTATCTGAAAAAAGGCATTATTCCTATTTTTGTTGCCTGAACTCAAAGGGACTTTCCCATGAACAACTAAACAAGCAACAACTGCAGTGACAGGATTTTACCTTTACACATAACCTCAGCAGAAGGAATTATCAAAGCAATCACAGCAAACATTCCGCATTTAGGTTTAATTGCACTTAAATTTCCTGTCATCACAGAAAGAGTTCACGAGCCACAGTCTTTCTAAAATTATTTTAGCCGCTCAGAATTCTTCAACCATTAATGGGTGAAATAATTCCGCGGCATCAGTCACTCCAAAGGCTTTTAAAAATTGCAGTAAATACAATCTGCTTCATTTAGATTGTACCTAAGACGTGAAATCAGTTGTGTGAAAGGTGACGTGCTTGTCTAATGGATCTGAGGGCGTGGAGTCAGATCCCAGATCCCAAATCCCAGATCCGAAGGCTGTTTTGGGGTGAGATGTCAGCTCAGTGTGGGGTGATGCATGCCCACTGTCCTGCACAGGTGCCGGGGTGCTCTTGCAGTTGCAGCATTGCTCCCCTGCAAGCCCACAGCTCCCGTGGGGGACGCAGCAAGGACAGAAATGCCCAGTTTGGGTCCACCTGGGGGTGGCTTTGAACTCATCCCTTACTGCAGGGGGACTGGTTCAGGGGGCTGGCGAGGCTCGCCGTGGCAAGGAAGCAGTTACTGCTTTTGAGGAATGGGTGAGCTTGTTTGTCTCTGCCTCGCAGCGATTGATTTTCTGGAGAAAATACTGACATTTAACCCCATGGATCGATTAACGGCCGAGATGGGCCTGCAGCACCCCTACATGAGCCCGTACTCCTGCCCCGAGGACGAGCCGGTGTCCCAGCACCCGTTCCGCATCGAGGACGAGATCGACGACATCCTGCTGATGGAGGCCAACCAGAGCCAGATGTCCAACTGGGACAGGTACGGGGCCAGGGCTGGGCTGGAGAGTCTCTGAGTGCTCGTGGCTGGATTCCAGCAGCCGCGTTCCAGGCCCAGGAAGGACGCCTGTTTTCCTTCTTTATGCCACGCTGTGATTCCAGCCCCAGCTGGCGCCTCGCCGAACCCACCAGAGGCTCATCCTGGGTTCCACAGGGGCCAGAAGTGGAGCACCTTTCTGCTCTTGGTTTTATTCACAGCCTAGGTTGTCTTCACGTGGTTTAAGTGGCTCTGCAGCCTTTACCTCTGCCCTCTGTCCCTATAGCACAGGCTATAAAATACTATAATTCCCGTACCTCTTGTGGACAAGGTTTTGACCCTGTGATTTGGCCCTGATTTGGCCCTGATTTGGCCCTGATTTGGCCCTGTGCTACATTCACACTTTTCAAGGTGCATAAGCCCCAGTGGCCGCAGATCTGGGGGCCTTGTAAAAAATCCTAAATTGTGTTGATGTCTAAATGGTTTGCTGAAGCCGCACTGGAAGTTTAGAACAGCTGAAAGCCTTGAGCTGAGGTCTCTCACGTCCTAGGTGGCTGCCCCAGCCTCTGGGCCAGTCCCAGGCAGGACAAAATTAGCAGATAGGAATTAACGAGGTTCAGTTTTCTGTAGAGCTCCTTCTGGCTGTGGGGGATGAACTGGCTGGGGGTTTCTGAGCACTGCTCCTCTCTGCAGAGCAATGAACCTCCTCCCATTCCTGATCCACTGGATTTCACCAGCATTGAAAAAATCCCCCAAAGGAACCCTCTCCTTGCCCTCACTGTCATTAGACTCTTTGCCCGAGAGTTGGCTGGAGGAGCTGTCACCAAGCATGGTGACCCTCCAGGAATGCTCTGAGTCCTTGACATCAGAACCAGCTGGTGATGCCCAGCCTTGGTGACGTTGGTCACAGAATTCCCAGAATCACAGAATCACCAGGTTGGAAGAGACCTTCAAGATCATCGAGTCCAACCCAGCCTCAACACCTCAACTCAACCCTGGCACCCAGTGCCACATCCAGGCTTTGTTAAACACACCCAGGGATGGTGACTCCACCACCTCCTGGGGCAGCCACTCCAGAACTTTATCACTTTTTCTGTAAAAACCTTTTTCCTAATATCCAACCCCTGGCAGAGCTGGAGACTGCATCCTCTGGTTCAGTTTTAGGTCTTTTACAGTTCTGGAAAGGCTCTCGCTGTGGTCTGTGGGCTGAGGGGTAGATTGGTTGTTAATTGGTGTTAAGATTGGTGCTAATCATGTTTTAGTCCCGAGGGAGGGGAGATGATCGGCATTTGAAGGAAGGGGCCGCTTGGTTTGGTTGTTGCGTTTTATTCCTGCATCTCAGGCTCTTGATAAATAAAAATTACTGACCCCCGGGCATTTTAACACAGAATAGGGTTATGTGTGCTGTCAGTAAGACATTAAATCAGCGAGCAGCAGTCTCGGGCTGGTCCGGGCACTGCTGCTGCCCGTGTCTCATGTCTCGTGTCTTTGGCAGGTACCACATCAGCCTCTCCTCCGACCTGGACTGGAGGCACGACAAGCACCACGAGATGGACGAGGTGCAGCGGGACCCCCGCGCGGGCTCCGAGTCCACGGCGGAGGAGGCGCAGGTGGACCCGCGGAAATACTCCCAGAGCAGCTCGGAGCGGTTCCTGGAGCTGTCCCACTCGTCCATGGACCGCGTGTTCGACGCCGACTGCGGGAAGTCGTGCGATTACAAAGTGGGATCGCCCTCCTACCTGGACAAGTTGCTGTGGAGGGACAGTAAGCCCCACCACTACTCAGAGCCCAAGCTAATCCTGGATTTATCCCACTGGAAAAGGGCGACCATAGCCCCCGCAGCCGAGCTGTCGCTGGAAGAGGAGCCATCCAACCTGTTTCTGGAGATCGCCCAGTGGGTGAAGAGCACGCAGGCGGGGCTGGAGTGCCCCAGCTCGCTGCCGGAGATGCAGGAGCGCAGCCTGCCCTCCTCTCCTCACCGCCTGCACAAGGAGCCCGCGGAGGTGAGCAGCGAGACCGACCCCGACTTCGACCTGGACGTCTTCATCTCCAGGGCGCTGAAGCTTTGCGCAAAGCCCGAGGATCTTCCGGACAACAAGCTCAACGAGATCAACGGGGCCTGCATCTCGGAGCACGCCGGGGACCAGAAGGAGCGGTGGTGAGCCCCACGGGCCCCGCTGCACCCCCTTTTCCTCCAGGGCGGTGCGGCCACTGCCGGGTGTCACGGAGCGTCCCCTTTCCACACTACCAAACGCCTTTTCTGGGAAAGGCAAGCACAAACCACACGCCCCTTGTGATGCCTTGGAAGCGCTTCTAAGGGGATCCGGAGGTGCGAGTGAAACTCTGAGTTTCTTACACTGCCTTAACAATCTTGCCTTGCGATCTCTGGGACCTGTTTGAAACTTAAATGTACGAGGGGAAGAACGACAGTACATGGTAGGTTTGCAAACAGTCGTCAAATAGACTCCTTTTCCTTTCTTTTTCTATAGCAACTTGAAATGACAAGGACACAATTAACATTTTCAGTACGGTCAGATACCCTCCTGGTTGGACAGGTTCCCAAAACGCCGACTCTGAGCCGCTCCGAGGCGCCTGTGCGAGTACAGGTACGGAATAAAGTGATGCCAGCCGTCAGTCAGCAGAGAATGGAACTAGAGGTGGAGTTTGGCCACCAGACAGAAAAATAACTCTCTGAGAACGTTAACGGGGAAGAAATTTGACCTACAAAGTACAGGCCGCTGGGGATTTGTTTTATTTTTTTCTGAGGAGAAGACAAAATTTTTGCTAAGTGCATTTTGCTGGTTAGCGGTTTCTCACACCAAAACCTTCCCTTCGGTTGCACGGGGTGCGGCGGGGGATGCACGGGGATCTGAGCTTTCCGAGCGCTTCGGAGGGCCCGCGGGATGCACTTCAGTGCACTGGTGCTCGGACAGCTGCCGCTAGACCAGCAAATCCCAGCGGGATGGGAGGGCTGGGAGGTGCTGAGAGCTGGGAACGGGAGCGACGCTGCCAGGGACCCAGCCAGGGCTCAGCTCCCACCCACTCTGCTGCTGAAAAAGGAGTCAAAGCACTACAGGCTTTCCTCCTGACAAAGATCTCGTGAAGAAACAGCAGTTCCTGTGGCATGAGCTTCCCATCTTCTGTGGGAGTTGCTGGTGTCAGCAGGCAACTGTGTGTAAGTAGATGAAGTCACAGCTGATCTACTGTACCTTCTGTTTTCATCCACACTTCTGAGCACCTTAATAACGAATGAATCAGCTAACAAGAGTTTGTATAGGGAAGAAATATTCTATACTTATATTTAACCCAACTCGGCAGCTTTTTAAATGGGAGATCTGTAAACAGTGCCATACAAGACAGCCTCTGCTTTCCTCACCGTGCTGCTGCTGTGCTGCCCGGCACAGCTGGCGTTTGTACACGAGAAACTGCTGTATTTAGTGCTGCAAGGCCCATATTTAACTACTCCTGTGTGAATTATTTCTACCATTTAACAAGCAATCCGCTGAGCGCTCTGAGAGGTGAAGAAACACGTGTGAGGCTCCGATAACCAGCAGCAGTGTTTGCTGTATTACTGGTTTCTCGCTGGGACCAGGGTTAGCTGTGGCAGGCCTTGACATGTTCCTGTGTGAAGATCTCACGTCGAGGTGATGGAAATGCCACCGCTCCAGCCCATCTGCAGCACCGGTGTGAAGGCAGCCAGCTGCAAGGGTGGGATGGGGCGCAATTCCAGCTGCAGGGGTGGGGAAGGCATTTGGAAGGCAAAGTTGACAGAGAAAACCTCAAAAGGCAAAGCCGTTTGTCTCTGCTCTGTGCTGTGAGCGTTTGCATGTCCCCCAGAGCGGTTTAGGAAGGGGAAACAGGACAGAGACAGAGGTTTGGTTTCTGGGGTGTTGCAGATGATTGATATACCTCAACTAAAGCTCGGCACTTTCGCTGGTGGTGAGGGACATTTCAAGGGCAGGAGCAGCTGCCCCCGCTCTGGAGCTGATACAACCGGCCCTGGCAGCCCATGGCTGGCTGTCCATGGTCCTGAAGACCGTGATCCTGCTGTCCACGGTCCTGCTGACCATGGTCCTGCTGACCACAGTCCTGCTGCCCACAGTCCTGCTGCCCACAGTCCTGCTGACCATGATCCCACTGACCACTGACCACTGCCCACAGTCCTGCTGACCGTGATCCTGCTGACCATGGTCCTGCTGACCGTGATTCCACTGACCACAGTCCTGCTGACCGTGATCCCACGGTCCACAGTCCTGCTGACCGTGATCCTGCTGACCATGGTCCTGCTGACCACAGTCCTGATGACCACAGTCCTGATGACCACAGTCCTGCAGACCGTGATCCTGCTGGCCATGGTCCCGCTGTCCACAGTTCTGCTGACCACAGTCCTGCTGTCCACAGTCCCACTGCCCACGGCCCTGCTGACCACAGTCCTGCTGACCATGATCCTGCTGTCCACGGTCCTGCTGACCATGATCCCACTGTCCTCAGTCCTGCTGACCACAGTCCTGCTGACCATGATCCTGCTGTCCACGGTCCTGCTGACCGTGATCCCACTGTCCTCAGTCCTGCTGACCACAGTCCTGCTGACCGTGATCCTACTGCCCACAGTCCCACTGTCCACAGTCCTGCTGACCACAGTCCCACTGTCCACAGTCCCACTGTCCACAGTCCTGCTGACTGTGATCCCGCTGCCCATGGCCCTGCTGTCCACAGTCCTACTGACCATGATCCTGCTGTCCACGGTCCTGCTGACCGTGATCCCACTGCCCACTGCCCACTGCCCACTGCCCACAGTCCTGCTGACCGTGATCCCACTGCCCACTGCCCACTGCCCACTGCCCACTGCCCACTGACCACAGTCCTGCTGACCGTGATCCCACTGACCATGATCCTGCTGACCGTGATCCCTCTGTCCACAGTCCTGCTGACTGTGATTCCACGGCCCACAGTCCTGCTGACCACAGTCCTGCTGACCGTGGTCCTGCTGTCCATGGTCCCGCTGACCACAGTCCCGCTGTCCACGGTCCTGCTGACCATGAGCCTGCTGACCGTGGTCCCACTGACCACGGTCCCACTGCCCACAGTCCTGAGACCGTGATCCTGCTGTCCACAGTCCTGCTGACCATGATCCTGCTGACCATGGTCCCACTGACCACAGTCCTGCTGACCGTGATCCCACTGCCCACTGCCCACTGCCCACTGCCCACGGTCCTGCTGACCATGATCCCACTGACCATTATCCCACTGCCCACAGTCCTGCTGACCGTGATCCTGCTGACCACAGTCCTGCTGACCATGATCCCGCTGACCACTGTCCACTGCCCACTGCCCACAGTCCTGCTGACCGTGATCCTGCTGACCACAGTCCTGTTGACCGTGATCCCACTGCCCACAGCCCTGCTGACCACAGTCCCACTGCCCACGGTCCCACTGTCCACGGTCCTGCTGACCATGAGACTGCTGACCATGGTCCTGCTGACCGTGATCCTGCTGACCACGGTCCTGCTGACCATGATCCCACTGACCACTGCCCACTGCCCACAGCCCTGCTGACCACAGTCCTGCTGACCATGATCCCACTGACCACGGTCCTGCTGACCATGAGACTGCTGACCACAGTCCTGCTGACCGTGATCCTGCTGACCACGGTCCTGCTGACCATGATCCCACTGACCACTGCCCACTGCCCACAGTCCTGCTGACCGTGATCCCGCTGCCCACGGTCCTGCTGACCACGGTCCTGCTGCCCACAGCCCCACAGCCCCACTTCCCACAGCCCCACTCCCCACAGCCCACTGCCCCACTGCCCACTGCCCACTGCCCCCACTGCCCACAGTCCCATTGCCCACAGTCCTGCTGACCGTGATCCCGCTGTCCACGGTCCTGCTGACCGTGATTCCACTGACCACAGTCCCGCTGACCACAATCCTGCTGACCATGATCCTGCTGACCACGGTCCTGCTGACCGTGAGCCTGCTGATCATGGTCCCACTGACCACAGTCCTGCTGTCCACGGTCCTGCTGACCGTGATCCTTCTGACCGTGATCCCACTGACCACAGTCCTGCTGTCCACGGTCCTGCTGACCATGATCCCACTGACCACAGTCCCACTGACCACAGTCCTGCTGTCCACAGTCCTGCTGACCGTGATCCTGCTGTCCACAGTCCTGCTGACCGTGATCCCGCTGACCATGGTCCCACTGCCCACAGTCCCACTGCCCACGGTCCTGCTGACCATGATCCCACTGCCCACTGCCCACTGCCCACTGCCCACTGCCCACAGTCCTGCTGACCACAGTCCTGCTGTCCGTGATCCCGCTGTCCACAGTCCTGCTGACCGTGATCCCACTGCCCACTGCCCACAGCCCACTGCCCACTGCCCCACTGCCCACTGCCCCACTTCCCACAGCCCCACAGCCCCACAGCCCCACTGCCCACAGCCCCACTGCCCCACTGCCCACTGCCCACAGCCCCACTGCCCACTGCCCACTGCCCACTGCCCCACTGCCCACTGCCCCACTGCCCACTGCCCACTGCCCACAGCCCCACTGCCCACTGCCCACTGCCCACTGCCCACTGCCCCACTGCCCCACTGCCCACTGCCCCACTGCCCACAGCCCCACTGCCCACTGCCCCACTGCCCACAGCCCCACTGCCCACTGCCCACTGCCCACTGCCCCACAGCCCACTGCCCACTGCCCCACTGCCCACTGCCCACTGCCCACTGCCCACAGCCCCACTGCCCACTGCCCACTGCCCACTGCCCACTGCCCCACTGCCCCACTGCCCACTGCCCACTGCCCACTGCCCACTGCCCACTGCCCACTGCCCACTGCCCCACTGCCCCACTGCCCACTGCCCACAGCCCCACTGCCCACTGCCCACTGCCCACTGCCCCACTGCCCACTGCCCCACTGCCCACTGCCCACTGCCCACAGCCCCACTGCCCACTGCCCCACTGCCCACTGCCCCACTGCCCCACTGCCCACAGCCCCACTGCCCACTGCCCACTGCCCCACTGCCCACTGCCCCACTGCCCCACTGCCCCACTGCCCACTGCCCCACTGCCCACTGCCCACTGCCCACTGCCCACTGCCCACAGCCCCACTGCCCACTGCCCCACTGCCCCACTGCCCACTGCCCCACAGCCCCACTGCCCCACTGCCCACAGCCCCACTGCCCACTGCCCCACTGCCCACTGCCCCACTGCCCACTGCCCACTGCCCACAGCCCCACTGCCCACTGCCCCACAGCCCCACTGCCCCACTGCCCCACAGCCCCACAGCCCCACTGCCCACAGCCCCACTGCCCACTGCCCCACTGCCCCACTGCCCACTGCCCCACTGCCCCACTGCCCAGAGGCCTGCAGGACTGTTTGTTGTGGCCATGAAAGAAACGGTCTTGCTCTTGAGTGTTGTCCTGTGGGGCCACAATTAAAGTGTAAAACGGACTCAGTAACGAGCAAACAGAGCGCGTTTCCGCCACTCTGGATTTTCCATCTCGCTTTGTGAGCTCTTATTTAATGTCGTTCTAAAACCTCAGCATCACGTGCTGGGAAAAGGGGATAAAAGGGATGGCTTTAATTTGTTACCTGAGTGTGCTTTGCTGATCACAAGCCAGATCTGCCTCCCATTTGCAGAAATAAAATGTAAGGCCTGAGCCTTCCTTGCGTGGCAGTGTGTAATTGTTTTACAAATTATTATTATTTTTATTGTGAAGCGTTTACTCCAGTACTGGCATCTAGATTTCTTCTGCAAATCACAGAATTCACTCAGGCTGGAAAAGACCCTTAAGAGTGAACAGGAAGACCCGGATCACATCACATCAAATTTGCATTCTGGGGTTACCTGTTGCTGGGCTGCTTCTCACCCAGCTTTGTTTCGGCAGGTTCAGCTGCCTGAGCACTCGGGGGCACAGGGAGGGAATTTAGAGTCTGTCATCATCTGTGTCTCATGCAGTTCAAAGATTGGTTTCAGTGCGAGATCCCCATCAGGTGTTTCAGTAAATTTTCAGTAAATTTCAGCATTTGCTGAAAGAGACACAGTGCACGCCCTGGACTCAGAGATGTGGGCCCGGATTTTATTTAAAGAACGACATGGGGAGCAAAAAAATCCCTCCCTGAAACTGCAGAGCTGCTCCTGGTCAGGATCTGCCCTTCCACTACGGCCACCCACCGTCCACAGCCCGGGAACCCATGGGGAAGGTGATTTTAAAACTCCCATAAATGTCAAAAAGATGCCACCAACGGTTCTGCTGCTGGCCCGGTGATTGTTCTTCCTCAGTCACAAATAGGTGACTATTTTTGCTGCAGTTTATTTTAATCGTGCTGGGGCTCAGCGGCTGTTACGCCATCGCAGAGCTTCACCATTGCCATAACAAAAACAATTGTTATGTTCAATAACTTCAGCTGCTTTTAAAGAGGGCTGTGGGGACATCCTGGGAGGCTTTTCCTGTGCAAATCCCTCCCAGATCCCAGAGCAAACCCACATCATAGCATCAGTGAATTTTACAAGTGGGGTTTTTGGAGGCTGGACTGTAAATGATCAGTTCTGTCCCTTGGAGCAATTTCATGCCACCATCTACAGATTTTGAGAGCTTGCAGTGAGAACACTGTGCAGTGTGGCACGCAGGCATTGCAGCTCCGAAATGTTCTTTCTGTTTCAGCTGGTTCTGAGAGGAATAGAAGAGAACAAACGCGCCATATGTGAATTGTTGCCTTGGACATTTTGAAAGGCAGAGTTTGATTTTGAAGCAGCACAATATCCGGGTGAATGGAGTCCTCTCAAAGTGCAGCTTCGCTTTCTGAAGCTGTGCTCACCCTGGTGTTTAAAACTGCCATCTAGGCTCCGGGGAAACTGGTTTAGAATGACCATGTTGTCAAATTCAGAGTAAGTTTTTATTTATTAAAACAAAAAAGATTCTGTCTTAGAAAACACAGCCTTTTCGTACAGCATCTTTCCCTGCCTGGTCTTGGCTTGTGGTGGAATAAAGTGTAACAAAAGGATCTCTGAATGGTTGCTTTCATTAATGTTGCAGTGAAAATTAGGTGTTTTAGGAAGTTTATATGAATTTTTTGAAGCTTTGGAGGGAATATACCGAAGGGCATCTTTGACAGCACGGGGGCTAGTGTGAAAAATAGAGATAATTCCTGTGTAAGCCAACGCTGCGTGAAGCGTTTGTGTCTATCAGAGATGCCAAACTCCTGGGACATTTCTGGGAGTCCATCAGGCATTTTGGGAGGGAAGTGGGGGTCAGTGGGACAGCTGAGCCTGGACAGGTCCTGTGCTGAGGGGAGTTCAGCCGCAGGATCAGCACCCACCTGGCTGTGAGCAGGGCTGGGACGGAGCCAGCAGTGCTTTCGCCTTTCCGTGAGCACAGCCTGCTGCTCTTGGAGCGACAGGGATGGATGGATGGGGGCGGGATGGCAACTTAGTGCTGAGACACTCCCTTTAAAACCCTGCTGGCCCAGGGACAGTGACATTTCCCCAGGCAGCAGTGACACGCAGCGAGAACTCCCACCTGCAGACCCACGGGTGAAGCCGCACGTGAAGACAAGCACAATCAGTATGATTGATAAGCAAGCTTCGTTTATTCAAAAATCCTGTTGGTTTATATGGGGTTTGCTACAAGCAAAGTCAGCAGCAGCTCTCATTGGTTTTACAAAGGTGTTTGTTCTGTTTAGCCTAAGTGCATTTACAGCTATAGCCAGGTTCCTTAAGCCACGTTTCTCATCTCTAGTCACGTCATCATGGTACATCCCATCCTCTCTGGGCACACCTTGTCACACAGCCTGTTCTTGTATGAGCAAATCTCCAAGGATATGTGTCACCCTGATTCTTAAAACTTTCTAAAACCTTCTGATTTTACATTCTGTTACAAAACTTTCCCACAAAATTTCTATAAACAACATATTGTTTTACCTTCCTTCATGGAGGTAGAGAAACTTGATGTACTGGTGGTTTGTCCAATGTCTTTGGAGAGGTGGCCCATTCACTCTCCAATCCACTGTCACCTTTGGAAAAGTATAAAAGTCGGAGTCAGAAAATAAACTCTCTCTTTTACCTTGCAAATAGCAGGTAGGTCACGTTGTGCTTTCTCGTGTCCTATAGCGACAGATGTGCTCATCCTTATTATCTCATTCCGACCTCGTTCCATTTCCCAGGCCGAGACACAGAGCCTGTTTCCCAACTCTGCTCCCAGACCAGACACAGCCTGATTCTGGTTCTGGGGTCTTAGACAGAGGTAAGCGTCACGCAGGGAGGGAAGAAAATTATTCCAGCCTGATGTGTTCTGCAAATCCCTGTGCCCACGAGCAGCTGGGCACTTGGAAGTCCTTCCCTAAAACACTCGGTGGTTTAGGGGGAAAAAGGGGAGAGGAGACCTGCCGTGTGCAAGGTCTGGACTCAGCCGGGCACAGCAGGACTCACCTCTGTGTGCGCATGTGGGACCCAGGGCTTCCCTCTGGCTGCCCTGGGACCCTGGCAGGGGTCAGGAACCCCCTGGACAGAGCCCCAGAGACACTGGCTGTGATCTCTGTCCATGGAAAAGAGTTTTCAATCTCACAGGGTGAATTACCAGCTCTGAGTATTTGATATCAGTAATAATTAAGTGTGGCACGGGTGCAAAAGTAAAATTTTAGGTTTCTAGATTAGGGGTCCAAAGGGGACAAGATGGAGGAAATTGGGTGTGCCTTGTCCTTTTCCTCCTTCTTCATGCCCTCCATGTTTCACTGTGGTGTTGGCATTTTTCTATTGGTTCAGGCTGGGGACACACTGTCCAACGTAGGTGACAGATATTGGCACGTTATTGTAAATCCAGCACAGGTAGTTTGTGGTATTTAATGTTTGTAACATCCCACTGAGGGGTGTTACATTGGCACGTTATTGTAAATCCAGCACAGGTAGTTTCTGGTATTTAATGTTTGTAACATCCCACTGAGGGGTGTTACATTGGCACATTATTGTAAATATAGCACAGGTAGTTTTTAATATATAATGTTTGTAACATCCCACTGAGGGGTGTTACAGTGGCACGTTATTGTAAATATAGCACAGGTAGTTTCTGGTATATAATGTTACATCGGCACGTTATTGTAAATGTAGCACAGGTAGTTTGTGGTATTTAATGTTTGTACCATCCCACTGAGGGCAGAGCCCCACACGCTGCCCTGCAGGACAGAGCTGCGGCAGGGCAGCAGAACATGTTAGAGATAAACAGAATAAACCACCTTGAAACCAGCACAGACCCAAAAGTCTGTCAGTGCAGCGGAACAAGGCTGCACATTGGGGTGCTCCTGCCACTAACTCAGCCTGCTGAGCAGCTCCGTGTCCCACAGCCAGACAGCACCCAGTGGAGCTGCCCCACAGCTCCCAGGAGCAGCAGGAGAGGCTGTGTGGGGACAGGGACGTGGCAGAGGTGTCTGCAGAGAGCTGTTGGCAGTGGTTGTGTCACCCCTTAACCCTCAGACAGGCTGTGCCATCCCTCAGCCTCCGATGGATGAACCAACGGGAACCAAAGGCCGCAGCGGCAGAAATGTCAGCCCTGAGCTGCTGAGCAGCACGCTGAAATATTTAACTATATATATAGCAATATATATAACTAAATAACACTCCTGGATTATGAGAGGGATGAGACTGTACTCGAAATGGCAAAGAAACTCCGAGCATATGCAGATGCTGTACATGGCCCAACCCATGCCAGAATTGCAGCAGTGGAAACGCGGCTGCAGAAATTAGAAGATAAGATAGAGGAGAATCATAAGAGACTCAAAGAGGAGATAAAGGAGGACCTTCTCCAAATCTCAGCAGTCCAATTCTTTCCCTGGACTGTTACTTTTTTCCTTTCCTCTTCCTAAATACCATCCAACCTGCTCTAGACATCTGAAAAACACCAAAGAACACCAAGAGCCTACATTTTATAATCTACAGCAGCCATCCCCAGTGCTGGAGAGCAATCCCCAGTGCCCAGACCCGGGCAACCACTCCCAAGAAAGACTTCCTAGATTTATTAATCTCTTCAGAGTGATGAAAGAGTTTTATTGTCACCTGGTGTTATTAATTGTTTCAGTGCTAGAGAATGCTTTATTCGTTAAATAAACAAGTTCTTTTCCACTTCTCTCTCAGAGGAAATTTTTCCCTAAACCAGGTGGGTGCGGAGGGGCCATAAGGGTTTATTTCCTAGGAGCTCCTTTCAAAGGGTTTTCCCCAAATTTGCCCTAAACTAGGACAAATATTTTGGCGTTTAATGTGGGGTGTAGTTGGCTTCAGACCCTCTGTAGCTCTGACTCCAAAATCCCAGTGGTCGGCCCCAAGTCTGTGTCTGTAGAGGCAGCGAGCGGCATTTCACACCACCGAGCTCGGCTGGTGGAGTCAGAGATGGGCAGACCTGTTTGTCACCTCTTTGCTGGGGCAAGGAGTTGTTCCTGCAGCAGTCACTCCAAATTACATCCCTGCAACACAGGAGCTGCCAGTAAAGGCTGGGCTGCTCCCTCCTCCTCTCGTCTGCCACTTGGAGTTGCTGTCCCAGGAGCGACACGGTCTGTCTGTGCTGCTGGGTCTCCACAGGAGCATCACTGTGCTCACACTCAGCTCCTGTCAGCCAGCCCGAGGGCTCCAAACCGGTGTTTAGGAGCCAGGCTGAGCTGCTCTGGGACTTGCTCAGCTCCTCCCTGAGCTCTGCTGAGCTTTGTGTGCGTGTCCTCGATCTCACTTGCAAAATGGGTGAAAAAAAAGTGCTTTGGGTTTGACTGATGAAGAGAGCGAGGTGTGATCTGGTTTTCTTTTCCAGCTGTGAAGCTTTTATAGAATCGTGGCATGGTTTGGGTTTAAAGGCCGCCTGTCTCAGGGCACTGGAGCTAAAACGCGTGGCAGCCTCAGGGAACCCAGTCCAGCAGCAGCTGGTCCAGGGAAGGGCAGGCATGGAGCCCACACGTCCCGGCTGCTCCAGCTCACTGCTGGATGAGGCTCCTGCCCGGCTCTCTGCTCGGAGAGCCAGGATCTGCCCGCTGAGAACAGAGAAAAGAGGGCGAGGGGAGAAATCCTGGGAGCGGAAGCCATGGAAGAGCAGAGTGGTGCACTCAGGTGTTGGAATCTGTGCTATGGATGATTCCAAGATTGTAGAAAGTCTGTCAGCCCCGCTGCCAAAGAAGAAGTTGTCTAATCTGTGCTGGTTCCAAGGTTGTTTATTCTGTTTATCTCTAACATGTTCTGCTGCCCTGCCGCAGCTCTGTCCTGCAGGGCAGCGTGTGGGGCTCTGCCCTCAGTGGGATGGTACAAACATTAAATACCACAAACTACCTGTGCTGGATTTACAATAACGTGCCAATATCTGTCACCTACGTTGGACAGTGTGTCCCCAGCCTGAACCAACAGAAAAATGCCAACACCACAGTGAAACATGGAGAGCATGAAGAAGGAGAAAAAGGACAAGGCACACCCAATTCCTCCATCTTGTCCCCTTTGGACCCCTAATCTAGAATCCTAAAATTTTACTTTTGCACCCGTGCCACACTTAATTATTACTTATATCAAACACTCAGAGCTGATAATTCATCCTGTAAGATTGAAAACTCTTTTCCCTGGACAGAGATCACAGACAGTGTCTCTGGGGGCTCTGTCCAGGGGGGTTTCTGACCCCTGCCAGGGTCCCAGGGCAGCCAGAGGGAAGCCCTGGGTTCCCACACTCAGGGAGTGTCTGTTTCCAGCTGGAGTGTCTGGGGTGCAGAAAGTCTCATTTCGGGGGATACCCTGGGGCCGGGGCTGGCACTCCACAGGCATCTCTTTCCCAAACACTGCCAGGTGGGAGTAGCTGTGTTTTCTGCCTAAAACTGATTTCAGAGCGGCGGTTTTGAGGTTTGGTTTTGTGGTTTGTGCCTGGTTTTGGGGTTTAATGCCCAGTTTTGGGTTTGGTTTTGTGGTTTGGGCCTGGGTTTTAGGTTGGTTTTGAGGTTTGGTTTTGTGGTTTGGGCCTGGTTTTGTGGTTTAGTGCCCAGTTTTGGGTTTGGTTTTGTGGTTTGATCCTGGCTTTGGGGTTGGTTTTGAGGTTTGGTTTTGTGGTTTGGGCCTGGTTTTGTGGTTTAGTGCCCAGTTTTGGGTTTTGTTTTGTGGTTTGTGCCTGGTTTTGGGGTTTGTTTTGAGGTTTGGTTTCGTGGTTTGATCCTGGTTTTGGGGTTGGTTTTGAGGTTTGGTTTTGTGGTTTGTGCCTGGTTTTGGGGTTTAATGCCTAGTTTTGGGTTTGGTTTTGTGGTTTGTGCCTGGTTTTGGGGTTTGTTTTGAGGTTTGGTTTCGTGGTTTGATCCTGGTTTTCGGGTTGGTTTTGAGGTTTGGTTTTGTGGTTTGTGCCTCGTTTTGGGGTTTAATGCCCAGTTTTGGGTTTGGTTTTGTGGTTTGGGCCTGGTTTTTAGGTTGGTTTTGAGGTTTGGTTTTGTGGTTTGATCCTGGTTTTGGGGTTGGTTTTGAGGTTTGGTTTTGTGGTTTGTGCCTGGTTTTGGGGTTTAATGCCCAGTTTTGGGTTTGGTTTTGTGGTTTGGGCCTGGTTTTTAGGTTGGTTTTGAGGTTTGGTTTTGTGGTTTGTGCCTGGTTTTGGGGTTTAGTGCCCAGTTTTGGGTTTGGTTTTGTGGTTTGTGCCTGGTTTTGGGGTTTGTTTTGAGGTTTGGTTTTGTGGTTTGATCCTGGTTTTGGGGTTGGTTTTGAGGTTTGGTTTTGTGGTTTGTGCCTGGTTTTGTGGTTTAGTGACCAGTTTTGGGGGGGCACTGCTCTTGGGGCTGTGAGCTGTCTTGGGCAAGGACAGGCTGCCCTCTGCAGGGAAATCCATCAAACCTGGGTTCCTGCCTTCCCCATCCACTGCTGGGTTAACCCCACAGATAACCCCAAAGTGGTGCCACCCCAGGTCAGAGCCCTGTTCTCACCTTACACCTTCCAGCGCCTGTCACGCACTGAAGATTTGCAGGAAGGTGCACTGATTTGTGATTTGACACCCCACTTTTCCCCCTGCTGGGAACAACAATGGGATCACACCTGCTGGGATAAACTGTGAGGAGCAGGGGTAGGTCTGGGTTTGCAGGGCCGTGTGTTGCCGCATTTTTGAGAGAAAGAGGACATGAGTTATGAGATTTGAGCTATTCCAGTCTAGGCCTCAGATTTGGGCCTTGTGAGGCCTTCAGGCCTCTGGTGCAGTTAGAAATTCAGAGCTTGTGGCGCAGATAGAAATAGTCTTAAGGTTTGATGGGGACCACTGGGTTGTTTGGGTGTGAATTAGTGTAGGTTTTATAGTGTAAGGTGTAGGCCGTTTTAAGGAAAAGGTAAACAATATTAGTTTGCCAATCAGAGTGCCTTTGTTTTTGTAAACTATGTAGAAGCTTATATAAACTACCACCTTATCTCAAATAAACGGAGAACGTTTGATTAACCACATTGGTTCAGATCTGCATTTGTCTTGTCCAGTTTCCCGTTTTCCTGAGATTCCCTGGCTTTTGTGGTGAGTGCTCCCCACTCCCGTGAGGAAAGCCAGGAACAAAAATGGGATCACACTGTTATGTGTAGTAGATATAATTTGCGCCATTTCTAATATGATCTATGTGATATTGAATATTTGTTAGAGTATACATGTTTGTATTAGGATTCCCCCCCCCACAGGCGCAGGTGAGACCGGGTGTACATTAGAAACTGATTTACAAGTAAGAAGGTACGTCTGGCCAGGAGATGGGCCATGTCTGGGGAGATACAGAAACCCCAGGTGCTGATCATTTGCGTGAACGACCCGGGATGGATATCATGGAAATCCTGAGGCAGATACATGTGAATACAGCGTTCCCGTAAATTTCATCAAAGGATTCAACAAACGCTGGACAGTGATTTGTTCTCCCTCATCACCAAAAAGGAAAATCTTATTAACATATGGACTCTGAATAGAAGAAAAGACTGATTGCTGAAATCTTGGCCTCAGGCGGAATTTTCCCCATAAAAACCGCTTGTGCCAGGATGGAGGTGTGTGGGCATGGAGGAAAACCTCTGCTGAGGCTGAGTCCTTGTTGCACACCCAGGGCCGACCCCGGGCTCGGCTCTGTTCTTTCCTTGTGGCTAGCTAGATAAAATTTGATTGCAAATAAATATTTTATTTTTCAGATTAATTTGGCTGGACAAATTTTCATTTATAACATTCAGTGTCCGCTCTGACAAGGGCAGCAGCAGAAGGGATGAACCACGTTCCTCTGCCCAGGTAGGACTGAACTGATGGGTGTACCTGCTAAACCAAGTGGCTTTTAAAACCCAAGAGGCTCATCACTTGTAAAAATATCAAAAATTTGGGTAGCAAGCTGCTTTCGGTCTTACAGAGAGCAACGCATGATCTCTTGGAGGAGCTCAAAATGAGAAGTGGAAATCTTTTTTGAGCAGTAACCTGGTGCTGTAGTTCTCGGAGCTCTGCATCTCCCCACATGCCTGGGGCAGGGATGGTGGACAGGTCTCATTCACACGCATTTATCAGAAGCTGAAAAAGCACGGTGCCTTGTGGTTTGTGCCTCTGTCAGCACTCTGTGAAGTGAATATCCTGAAAGCAGCAAGTGCAGCTGCTGTTCCCGTGAGCTGTGGGGCAGCAGGAGCTGTGGGGCAGCACTGGGGCTGTGGGGCAGCACTGGGGCTGTGGGGCAGCACTGGGGCTGAGGAACAGCTCTCCTGATGGACTCACCCTCCTGAGCTCCATCACGCAGGAAACGCGCCCTGGCTGCTGTCCTGCTCCAGGCCTGTAAGAATTCACCTGTGGGGAGTTCTGGAAGGAATTTCAGGCAAGACCTTGTAAGAGGCAATCTGAAGACCCTCACTCATTTGCCTGCCGATTGCCACGAGAAGGAACTCCCTTCCCCCACTGCAGTTCCGGCTTGGAGAAGGCAACAGTGCAGGTGCAGCCGCTGCACCGTTACGTTCTGTTCCGAACGAGGCCCGGCAAGAACTTGGCAAGAAGTTGGCAAGGACTTGGCGAAGACCCAGCGTGGACCCAGCACAGAGCGGCCCTCTGCAATTCCTGCTTCACTCTCCACCTTTAAGCAGAATGAACTGCTGGGGTGACTCTGGTGGTCTCTCACTGAAGACCCCTCATCTGCCTCGTTACCACCGTGACAGACGGAGATCAAGAACCCTCTCCCCAAGGACTGAGACTGAGACCCCTACCACAGAGAGTGGTGGTGGGGGGAAATGACATGACCTGTCCTTCTCCAGTAACTTCAATGGACTTATTCATTATTGTGTTTGTTCAGCCTGGATGATTTTCTGTAGATACACCTGTTCCCCCCATAGCAATTTCAATAGACTCTCATTGTTCTGCATGTTCCCCCCTTTTCCTTCTGTGGACTATAACTGGACCCCTGGGTTGGGCAGGATTTCGGAGACTCTCCCCAACACAACAAGACGGATCCCCATCGTCCGGACCACTGAGGACCTCACCTGTGTTGGTAGCTATTCCCATCCCCCCTTTCTCTCTCTCTCTCTCTCTCCTTTTTATTTCTTTTCTGACCCCACTATCGCATTCATTGGTTTTTGGCCCTTAATAAAGGTGCATCTGTTGTGATTAAACTGATAGTCCCCTGCTGTTTGTCTTTTGCACTTTGGGATCGGCTAACGAACCATCACGACACCCCGCTATAAACGGATCGTGACAGACCTCTGAGCTGTTTTTGAGTGTGTGGATTTCTTACCTCCAGCCCAGGCAGGAAGGGTGAGTTCAGCTCACATCTTCACTGCGTGTGCAATACAAGGTTGTGTTTTGTGTCAGGTGAATGAAGGCAGCCTTGTGTAATTTTAATTGTGAAATGTGTGGAGCACAGCCATGGGACAGTTATAACACTGAGTTCTAACAAACAACCAAGGAAAGCATGGAAGAAGGCTTTTGAACCAATCTTTTGTTTGCAAATAACAATTATAAGTCTTAAACTGTTTTGTAGTAAGAGTATTTGAATTATAACTTTAGAATGTTGCTTTGTACTAAAGGATTTTAAACTGTAGCTTTAGAATGCACAAAAGATTTGAACAGAAAGGGAAGTGACCCTATCCCAAGCTCCTGGAAAAGGAAGATGGTTATCAAGGTTGCTGATTAATGACTTACAAAGGGAAGCTGGACATCACTACCATAGATTAATGGTCCTAAGAAAATAAGGAAAATTAATATCAAGATTGTCGATAAAAGATTTTGAAAGGGGAAGCTGGACATCACTACCACAGATAAATGATCCCAGAAAACAGGGGCTGGACCCCACCATCAGGACACACATCCTGGGATGTACAATCTAGGGTATTGAAACCTGGAACAGATCACAACAGAGTATAGAAACTGGAACAGAACGAGACATCACCCTCATAGATTTACGACCCTCAAGTACAGAATGGTGACGTTAAAAGGTAGAAATAGAAACTGCCAAAAGCTCCTGTAGACACTGAGAAAAGCCTATGAATATGCATGAATATGATCAATAAAATACCAGCAAGCCCAACAATCAGTGTGCAGTGGGAGCGGAAAACTGTCTTTGCTCATATGTTACCATGTTAATTAATAAATTGAATTGCTGCTTGATCTATTGGCTGAGTCACGCGTCTCGTTTCTAACACTGCATGGTTCAGGAGGCCACAAGACCCAAAGTCACAAGACCTTTGAAGGAGTTATTGACCAATAAAACTCTGCCAACAAGGATATTTATGGTTTTGACCCAATCCTTAAATATTTCATCTTATGGACTCATGCTACAGTGTGAGCTTTCTTATAAATTAATCATGTTATAGCACACAAAACTACAACAGTGCATGCCTGAAAACAGCACAAAAATGGCCAACAACCTCGTGCTGCGAGGCCTTTTTAAGACTAATCACAAACTAAACTGCCCAATTAAGAAGTGACACCTGGATTATTTCCCTTTCTAACCCAAAAACTGACCCCTAAATGCCCACAATGCAGATTTTTCTACCCAATTACAAGATACCACCCAAACCCAAGAAGAAGGAGGAAGAAGAGAGAAGGAACTCGAGACAACACCCTGTACCCTCCATCTTGAACCCATCTATAAGACATTAAAAATCCTAAACCCTAAATTTCTCACCCGTGTGGCGTACTGCACTGCTCTCTACAATCCCTACAGTCCATTTCACGCTTTTGTGGTTTCTTTCTTTTCTTTCTTTCTTTCTTTTTCTTTCTTTCTTTCTTTCTTTCTTTCTTTCTTTCTTTCTTTCTTTCTTTCTTTCTTTCTTTCTTTCTTTCTTTCTTTCTTTCTTTCTTTCTTTCTTTCTTTCTTTCTTTCTTTCTTTCTCTCTTTCTCTCTTTCTTTCTCTCTTTCTCTCTTTCTTTCTCTCTTTCTCTCTTTCTCTCTTTCTCTCTTTCTCTCTCTCTTTTTTCTTTCTTTCTCTCTTTCTTTCTTTCTTTCTTTCTTTCTTTCTTTCTTTCTTTCTTTCTTTCTTTCTTTCTTTCTTTCTTTCTTTCTTTCTCTTTCTTTCTTTCCTTCTTTCTTCCTTTCTTTCTTCCTCTCTTTCTTTCTTTCTTTCTTTCTTTCTTTCTTTCTTTCTTTCTTTCTTTCTTTCTTTCTTTCTTTCTTTCTTTCTTTCTTTCTTTCTTTCTTTCTTTCTTTCTTTTTCTTTCTTTCTTTCATTCTTTCTTTCTTTCTTTCCTTCTTTCCTTCTTTCCTTCTTTCTTTCTTCCCTGCAGCTCTGTCCTGGCTCTCTGGTCCTCACCCACCTCTGGGCGCTGATCCCTTCAGCCTCTGCCCCTGTTTTTGCAGCGGGGACACGAACCTTCAGCCGGGGAAAGAAGGAACAGAACATGTGAGCTAAGTCGGGCTGGATTTTTAACAGACTCAAGTCCCGCTGCTCTCAGAAAAGAGAAGAATCCTGTTTGTGAGGTTGTTGAGAATTAGAGACTTCCTTTCACAGCCTCGTTGATTAAATCATGATTGAGTTAGGTTCTGTGTAATTTAGACTACAGAAGGGCTTCTGAACAAGTGCCAAAGCTGGCTTTATAACAGGGCTTTTGTAACCCAGGTGCTTGATAGCTGAGACATCTGATGCTGTCCCAAATCCCGCTGTCTGCGCGTTCCGTGAAGTGATAAACGCACAACTGATTTAAGGGATTTCTGTGCTTTACTCTTTGTGCGGGGTGTAACAACTCACCACAATATACCCTCGATCGAGTGTTTTCCAGACAAACAGTTTCAGTGTTTTAACATCATCCCCGTCCCGGAGGAGAAGCTGGATTTTGGGGTTCAGCCACGTGTAGGATGAAATGCGGGAGGAGCTCACACAGGACACAGAGGGAAGGCTGTGACCAACCCCACGGATGGTCCTGATCCAGCACAGCCCAGCAGGGGAATGGGCTCAAAGAGCAAAAACCACATCTCCTTCCTGCCAGGATGGCACTCTGCCTATCAGCTTCTCCTCGCTCCATAGGAAATTAAATCTCTTTCCAGGGGTCAGGATGCCGTCCTGCGCTGGACACAGAGCGGCTGACCCTGTGACACAGCGCTGACGAGCACAGAAAATGCACTTTACAGCACCTCAAGCCAGGGCAGTTTGAGACCTTGAGGGTTAACGGATCTTTTCTGGCAGGTTTCAAAAGCCAGGGAATCTCAGGAAAACGGGAAGCTGGGCAGGACAAACGCAGGTCTGAACCAATGCGGTTAATCAAACGCTCTCCCCTTATTCGAGATAAGATGGTAGTTTATATAAACTTCTACACAGTTTACAGTTTACAAAGGCACTCTGTTTGGCACACTAACATTGTTTACCTTTTCCTTAAGGTGGCCTAAACCTTACACTGCAGCTCTACTCTTCTCCATGCTCGGATAGCTCGTTACTTTGTAGTTACCTTAACATAATTTCTGACCGCGCCACAACTGAATCCTCACTGCATCAAAGGCTTCCAGGCCCCACCAAGGCCGCTCATCAGACCTGGTCTGACTGGGGAGCTCAAACATCATTCCAAACATAAACCTCCTTCATTCTTCTTCCTTTCAGAATGAACGTCCTTCATTCTTCTTTCTCCCAGAATGAATTTCCTTCATTCTTTCTCCCAGAACGAACCTCCTTCATTCCTCTTTCTCCCAGAACGAACCTCCTTCATTCTTAACGAACTTCCTTCATTCTTCTTTCTCCCAGAACGAATTTCTTTAATTCTTCTTTCTCCCAGAACGAACTTCCTTCATTCTTCTTCCTTCCAGAATGAACCTCCTTCATTCTTCTCCCTCCTAGAATGAACCTCCTTCATTCTTCTTTCTCCCAGAATGAACCTCCTTCATTCTTCTTTCTCCCAGAATGAACTTCCTTCATCCTTCTTTCTTCCAGAACAAATTTCGTTCATTCTTATTTCTCCCAGAATGAATTTCCTTCATTCTTCTTTCTTCGAGAACGAACCTCCTTCATTCTTCTTTCTCCCAAAATGAACCTCCTTCGTTCTTCTTTCTTCCAGAACAAACTTCCTTCATTCTTCTTTCTCCCAGAACGAACCTCCTCCATTCCTCTTTCTCCCAGCATGAACTCCCAAGGTTCATTCCGGCTCGGATCGGTCTCTGCAAGCTCCATCCTCATCCTGCAGCAAGGCCCAGCGCCTGTGAGGTGAGAGAGACCCAACAGCGGCGATTTCGGGATCTTAGACCCGAGTTCAGCGTCGCCAGACCCAGCGGATGGAGTCAGAATCGTCTGAGGGACGCTCCTTTGCAGCCTCACTGAGCTCAGCGACCCCTGGGGACCCACAAATGGGGTGAAATTGGCGGTTTTGGTGATTTTCGAGCCTGCTCTGCTCACACCAAGGCTGCCAGCTGTGCTGTGCTGATCCGAGCTGGGCTGTGCTGATCCGAGCTGGGCTGATCTGAGCTGTGCTGGACTGATCCGAGCTGGGCTGGGCTGATCCGAGCTGGGCTGGGCTGATCCGAGCTGGGCTGATCCGAGCCGGGCTGGGCTGATCCGAGCTGTGCTGGGCTGATCCGAGCTGGGCTGGGCTGATCCGAGCTGGGCTGATCCGAGCTGTGCTGGGCTGATCCGAGCTGGGCTGGGCTGATCCGAGCTGGGCTGGGCTGACCCGAGCTGTGCTGGACTGATCTGAGCTGGGCTGATCCGAGCTGGGCTGATCCGAGCTGTGCTGGGCTGATCCGAGCTGGGCTGGGCTGTAAATAATTAACAATTTTTTGTTCTGCATTAGCTGCATACACAGAGCTGCATTACCAGTGAGTTTACGAGAGCGGCAGCACAGCACCACGGCAGGAACCAAAGGACAGATCCAGGCAGCGAGAACAGAAATTGTTTTAGTTTCGTTATTTCCATCAAGGATCCGTGACAGGAAAAGCAAGAACACAGAGTGCAATGCCGGTGACAATACTTTAAATAAGATACTTGAACAACTGAAAATATTACGGAAAGGAGAGTCAAAACTATCTCAGGGATGTGGAACAAAAGACTTCTGTGTACTTTATCAGGCATTAAGTGGCTACAACCACTATGGTTTATCAAACCATAGAAAATGGAGAAAATTTGAGTAAAAAAAATGAAGTTTGCCTCAGCAAAGAGACCAAAAACAAGCAGAGGACGACCACAAATCTAGGGCAACCCTAAAGAGAAATAAACACAGTTTTAGGGTGGTGGAAAGAGATCAAAACCAAGCAGAAGACGACCACAAATCTAGGGCAACCCTAAAGAGAAATAAACACAGTTTTAGGGTGGCGGAAAGAGACCAAAACCAAGCAATTTTTCTTGTTTTTTTTGTCTCTCTGCTGAGAACTTCCTTTTCTTTCTCAATTTTTCTTGTTTTTTGTCTCTCTGCTGAGAACTTCCTTTTTTTCCTCAATTTTTCTTGTTTTTTGCCTCTCTGCTGAGAACTTCCTTTTTCTTCCTCAATTTTTCCTGTTTTTTTTCTCTCTGCTGAGAACTTCCTTTTTTTCCTCAATTTTTCTTATTTTTTGTCTCTCTGCTGAGAACTTCCTTTTCTTTCTCAATTTTTCTTGTTTTTTGTCTCTCTGCTGAGAACTTCATTTTTTTCCTCAATTTTTCTTGTTATTTTCTTGATCTCTTTTTTTTACAGGCGCACAGCAGCATTGTTCAGAAACGTTTCTAACCTGCCACAGTCCTGCTGAACGTGCTCTTCGTGACAGGCCTCAAAATTATAATTGGGAGAGGCGGTTTTGATTAAGTAGGTTTAAATATCTGATACCGTTACCATAGTGACTCTGCTGATTTTAACTGCACGGTGCTCCTTCATGCATCAAACTATTTTAATGGCGTTTGGTGCTGGTGGCAGAGAATTGGAATTCTTGTTTAGCAGAAGTTCTCGTTAAAACAAAACAAAAAAAAAGCTGTGGCTGTCCCTGGATCCCTGGAAATGTCCAAGGCCAGGCTGGACAAGCTTGGAGCAGCCTGGGACAGTGGGAGGTGTCCCTGCCATGGATGAGATTTAAGGTCTTTTCCAACCCAAACCATTCCAGGATTCTGTGATTAACATTCTCAAAATCTACAGCACTGGAAAACATCTGAGTTTGGGCAGGAGAGGAGGCAGATGAAGGCTGGGATGAGCGGAGCTCACGTTTCATGCCCTGTACCTTCCCTCTTTAAACTCCGTGCCGTCAGTTCCGCCGAGGTGAGACCATTCTGAGCACAAGCAGCTGAGTTTTATTGTGAGAAGTGACATTTTTGCTCTTTTCTGCTGCAGTTTCAGCGCTGACCTGCAGTCCTAGCTGTCTCCATGACTTCTGCCAAGCCTTCTGTTTGAGTCCAAGGGCACCCCAGCCCTCCAGGCCCAGGCAGGGCTTGCCTCAGCGCTGTGGCCCTGCGGGTTTTGAGGAGCCCTATTCCAGCAGGGCATCCAGCTCGGTGGCCTGGCCACTGGGAGCAGCTTCCACAAGGAACCCTGTGTGGAGTGACCCCATTTCCAAGTGGCCACAAGGAACCCTGTGTGGAGCGACCCCACGTCCCTGTTACCACTCCTGCTTTTCCTTTCCCACTTGTGGGAATCCAGAGCTTCCCTCTGGCTGCCCTGGGACCCTGGCAGGGGTCAGGAACCCCCCTGGGCAGAGCCCCCAGAGACACTGGCTGTGATCTCTGTCCATGGAGAGGAGTTTTCAATCTTACAGGATGAATTACCAGCTCTCAGTGTTTGATAAGAGTAATAATTAAGTGTGACATGGGTGCAAAAGTAAAATTTTAGGATTCTAGATGAGGGGTTCAAAGGGGACAAGATGGAGGAATTGGGTGTGCCTTGTCCTTTTTCTCCTTCTTCATGCCCTCCATGTTTCACTGTGGTGTTGGCATTTTTCTGTTGGTTCGGGCTGGGGACACACTGTCCAACGTAGGTGACAGATATTGGCACGTTATTGTAAATCCAGCACAGGTAGTTTGTGGTATTTAATGTTTGTACCATCCCACTGAGGGCAGAGCCCCACACGCTGCCCTGCAGGACAGAGCTGCGGCAGGGCAGCAGAACATGTTAGAGATAAACAGAATAAACAACCTTGGAACCAGCACAGACCAATTATGGCTTCTGCTTTGGCAGTGGGGCTGACAGACAGAGACTTTCTACAATCTCGGAATCACCAATACCCACAGATTCCGACACCCACTCAGCCTCCTCCCCAGCGGGATGTCCCTGTGGAGCCACGGTCCCCACAGTTCTGGAGGCCACACGGCACTCACAGCCCCATCCCCTCACAGCCCCAGGCTCCCTGTGGATCACGGACCCCGGCTCCTCACAGCCCCATCCCCCCACGGACCTTTCACGTTGCCCATTCCCATTCCCCAGCCCTTCACATTCCCTATTCCCATTCTCACTCCCCCCACATTCCCCATTCCCATCTCCTCATATTCCCCATTAGCATTCCCATTCCCCATTCCCACCCCCTTACGTTCCCAAAGTTCCCATCCCCTCACATTCCTACTCCTACTCCCAGTCCCATTCCCATTCCCATTCCCATTCCCATTCCCATTCCCATTATCATTCCCGTTCCCATTCCCGTTCCCATTCCCATCACAGTCCCATTCCCATCCCCATTCCCATTCCCATTCCCGTTCCCATTCCCATTCCCACCCCCTCACATTCCCATTCCCGTTCCCATTCCCATTCCCATTCCCGTTCCCGTTCCCGTTCCCATTCCCGTTTCCGTTCCCATTCCCATTCCCATTCCCATTCCCATTCCCATTCCCATTCCCATTCCCATTCCATTCCCATTCCCATTCCCATTCCCATTCCCATTCCCGCTCCCATTCCCGTTCCATTCCCATTCCCACTCCCATTCCCATTCCCCATTCCCTCACGCCGCCACCCCAGCCCCGCCCCTCGCCCCGCCCCTCTCTCCTGATTGGCTGTCTCGCCCGTCCAATCAACGAGCGACAGGTCCCGCCCCGCCCATCCCGCTCTCCCCCCTGCGGGGGCGAGATAAAGCGTTCATTGGCCAAACGCAGCCGCCCCTGCGAGCTTCTTACTCTCCTATTGGCTGCCTCAGCTGTCAGTCACGGCCAACGCCCGCCTCCCGGGGTGTCCCTCCCCGGCGCCTCGGAGTTGGCTCCATTCAGTGGCGGATTCTGCGGCGGACGCAGCTCCGGCGGGCGGGCGGGCGCTGCTCTCGCTCAGTAGGAACAGGTCCTCGTCCGGCATCGCTCAGCGGGCAGCAGCCGCAGGAGGAGGCAGATCCCGTTCTGGTAACAACCACACAACTGCGGCGGCGCACCACAGGCCTCTCTCTCTCTCTCTGTCTCTTTATAACCCCGTGTTTACGGGGCGTTCTGAGGGGCTGGAGGCCGCCGGGGCGCGGGGAGGGATGGAGCCCGCCCGGGATGCTCCGTGTCCCGCGGGGGCAGCGCCGAAACAGCCGCAGGGCGCTGCGGGGCCCGCGGCTCGGCCTGCGGCGGAGGCAGCGCCGGGCCCTGCGGAGGAGCCGGGGGAAGCTGTGTTTGTCCCTGTCAGAAGGGTGACAAACGGAGCCCACCGCACGGGCCCGACCTGCCCTGCCTTCCCCGTGTGGCTGAGAGTGAAAGTTGAAAGGAGCGGAGCAGCTGGCGCGGCCTTGGAGCAGGAAGCGCCGCCGGTGCTCCGGAGTTTCTGCTGGGGTTTGGCCTCCTCACGGCTGCTCCCTCAGCGAAACACGCTCCGCTAAAAAATACTGACTGAGGGGTGTTGTCCGAGCCACCCGTCGTGTCTTGGCAAGAATCGCCTCATTTACAGGAGAAACACCAAGCCAAACTTACAGCGCGGTGATAAAGGCTCGGGTGGAGACGGACAGTCTTGCAGCCAAGCTAGCTGAAAACCACCAAATGTCGATTATTTGGTGTCTTCGTGTTGGTAATTCCAAACAGTAGTGCTCGTCAAAGGGAGGTTTTCTGTGTGCCTGTAATTTACATGTGGGCAAATGAAGGAGCTGGGCAGGATGTGCAGCTCTGCCGGTGGGCCCGTGTGTGTGTGCAGCCAGCAGTGTCTAATGCCTCATTAAACGCTATGAGCCCTGTAGAAATTTAACCTGAGCCTGTATTTTAGAAGAAACCGTGTGTTACACTCACAGGAGGGAAGTTCTGATAATCCTGTGAGTCAGCAGCTTGAGTGCAGGCAGGGTTTGGAGCTTTTTGCTCTGCAAACTAAGACAGGAGCTGTCAAAGCGCGTGGTTGAGTGTGTACTAATTAACTGCTCATCTTTACGAGTGATGCCAGCACCTTCCCTGCTACCAAAGCAGCACTGGTAGCTCGTGGTGCACGGGTAGGTTCTCAGGTTTTTCTGTAATTCAAGTGGGGTATTTAATTTTAAAGCACAAGCTGAGGTTTGTAAGACGTTGTCAGACGTATGTTTCACCTGCACTGAGCTACCAGGAGCTTGGCTTCTCTGCGCTCAGTGCTGAGCTGCTTCCCCGGGAAGAATTCCCATTTGTAAGTGCAGCAGTTGTTGGGAACATCCTTGTCTGCTCCTCAACCTGTATCCAAAAAAAATATCTGTGCTTCTGGGATGAACAGCTCCAGCACAGGGGCGTGCCACTTCCTCCAGAACAGAGCGTGAGTATTCCTGTGTATTCCTGGAGTACTTCTGAGGGCTTTTAGGATAAGGTCTTTGTCCTTGCCTTTACCACCAGTAGCCCTCCTAGTTACACAAATTAAAATAAATCAAGAATTTCAGTAGGTTTTGTCAGACTTGGCCAAAAATACTGCTGCTGTGGTTTCCACAGCAAAAGTAATGGACTTCCTGGTTCTTAAGAATCAGAATATTTAGGTCAGTAAATGTGTAAAAATGCATCTCTCTGATGCTGGCTGCTACCAGCCAAGACTCCAATACCAAACAATTCAGCCCTACTTTCTGCTAAGCCTGATAGTACTGTAAATTGCACTAATTGACAAAATACTCTTTTTTGGAAAGTGTTCTGAACTCATTCTCACCTGAGTTCACCTGAGTGTGCTTTGTTTAGTGAATGTTTCCAGCCTCCAGTGAGCTTGCTTACTCTGCCCCGGTGCTCCACGCCTAACTTTTCTTCCTGTTGAGCTGGCTGCCTCAGAATGAAAGGGAAGAAAAGTCATTCCAATATGCTAAAGATCTGCTTCCAAAATAACCCGCCTGCCTCTGCCAAGCACTTCATTAGTAATTTCTGCCCATGACTGTTCCTTTTTAATCTGCAGATCTCAAGGTGCCTTAGAAATGTCCTTTAACGGTGCGGCCCGGGGCTTTGCTGGAGGGAACCTGAAACAGTTTTGCTGCTGTTTGCTGCTGAGGCCAGCTCAGGGAGCCAGAGCTGCTGTGCAGAACCACGTCCCCCCTCTTCAGCCCTCTCCTGGGATGCTCTGTTCTGGAGCAAAAGCGACTCCTTGGCCTGCTGAAGGGTGGTGGGTGCAGGGAGAGCTGCTTTCTTTAGGTGGAAGTCTCGTGGGGAGACACACTTATAGCCCGTGCTTGCCTAATATAATAATTTTAGACTCCTTTATCATTACTGAAGTGATGAAGCCAGCTAGTGTGTGCCTGGTTTGTGTCACGCTTGGGTGGGCCAGGCTGGGCTGTTTATTAATGAATGAAAAAAAAAAAAAAGAGAGAATAAAGTGTATGGTGCATCCACTGCAGAGCTGAGGTGGTGCAGGCTCGCAGAGGGGGCACATGAGACAATCTCTGTTGGCTTAAAAATGGTTGAGGCCTAAAATATTGGAAGTTCTGTAGGACCTCCACGGCCTTGAATTAATGATTTCAGCTTGTCAATACAAAAATAAAAGCTCCCTGACACAGGTGGGTTTCTGTACAGGAAAGAAAGGCTGAAAGAAATGAGTGACACAGGACTTGAGGAGCGCTGGAAATGCACTTGTGTTCCCCCACCCTGCAAGGTGCAGGCAGACTGCAGAGTCATGCAGCACGAGTTGTTGTGCCGGGACTGACGCTCCTTGGCACCGAGGGGAGACCCGCAGGTCAGGCAGCCTGGCAGTAATTGAAGCTGGCCTTGCTTTAATTGACTCAGAGCTTCCCGACTCTCTGGCCAGCCTCGTTCTGCCTTTTAAGAGCGTGGCGAACCTTTCCCTTGAAAGTAGGTTTTGCCATTTGACAAATCCATAATTGGAGCAGCAGAACATTTGCTCCCAGATAAGGGCACTTGTGCATATTGGTAATTAGTTTGACCCGGGCAGATGCCTCCTGATAAGGCACAGTGGGGAGCTGTGTTCTGGTGTGCTGAAGGATTTAATCCCCTTAATTTGTCACACAGCAACTCAAAAACTCCCAGTTGTCTGGAGCCTTGTGTAGTTGTCACCATTGCCAAGCACTGAAGGGACAGCAGAGATCCTGGCTATTTTATTTATGTTTATTCCTCATTCAATTCTGCTGCTTTCATCCTAATTCCTCCTCACAGTCCGTGTGTGTTTTCACACCGTGGCAGTGCTGCTCTTCGCCCAGCTCACATCCCTTCCCCAGGGCTGGAGCTCCTCTGCTCTGGAGCCAGCCTGGCAGAGCTGGGGCTGTTCCCCTGCACAAGAGAAGCTCCAGGGAGAGCTCAGAGCCCCTGCCAGGGCCTCAAGGGGCTCCAGGAGAGCTGCAGAGGGACTGGGGACAAGGCAGGCAGGGACAGCACACAGGGAATGGCTCCCACTGCCAGAGGGCAGGGACAGATGGGATATTGGGAATTAGGAATTGCTGGCTGGGAGGGTGGGCAGGCCCTGGCACAGGGTGCCCAGAGCAGCTGTGGCTGTCCCTGGATCCCTGGAAGTGTCCCAGGCCAGGTTGAACAGGGCTTGGAGCCACCTGGGACAGTGGAAGGTGTCCCTGCCCATGTCAGGGTGGGACTGGATGGGCTTTAAAGCCCTTCCCACACAAACCACTCTGGGATTCTCTGTCAGCCTCTACTGCCAAAGTGATCTCTCCTGTTTTTTCTGGTTTTGCTGCCACCCTCTCAAGCCTGGCCTGTGTCCTACAAAACCATCATGAGCCATGTTAAAGCCTCCCCGGGCAGCTGCACAATCCAGCCCCTCCACCTCCTTCAAGCCGGGCGCTGGCTTGGGGACCTTTTGGAGGCCTTTCCCCCACACCCGGTGGGTCGTGCAAAGGTGGGTTGTGGAGGCAAACCCTTGCCAAAGCACATTCAAAAATGTGTGACAACAGGAGATGGAGGAGGTGGGCAGGGTGGGAGAGGAAACAGAAACAGGGAACAATAAGAGCAGGGGAGATAGAGCTCAGGGCTGAGTGACCAGTCAGGTTTTGTGATGGATGTAAATTAACCGGGATCGTCTCTCTCGGATCTAAACACAGGGCTCAGTGGAAAATGAAACTTGATTCTCCCCTTTTATGAATCTGAGATACCTCCATCAAGAGAATAATTTTAGGTGCTGGTGGGACACCTCGGAGAGGAGCAAGTCTCATCTCTCACGCATAGGGAAGCAAGCAAGATTTGTGTCCCTCTGAAAAGTCTTTTCCCCTCTGCCTCATTGACTACAGCTAATGATCAAGTTCAGGTGACTCTCGGCCACAATCTTGTTTGGTTCTTAAATGCTCAGTAATTGCACCAAAGTAATTTCAATTTAATTAGAGTTCGGTAGGGTGTGGTGCTTGTTCTGCTTTTTAGTTCCTTGTTTAAGGTGTTTGGTGGTGACAGCTTGGCGCCAGGGTGGCACCAGGCTGATGGGACTCTGGGATGGGCTTTGCTGTGACGCTGGAGTCACAGACCATTTTTGGGATCCCCTGTGTGCGGAGAGGGACCTGCAACCGCAAATGGGCAACTGGATCTAAAACCGGTCAAAGCTGAATTTGCTGATCCTAAAGGCAGCACAAAACTAATGCGTTTTGCAGCGCAGAATTAATTTCCCCAGTCTGATGCTGGTTTCCCAAGTGCTGGCAGACCAGCTGTGCTCGCTCCACCGCTGGCAGGTTTGGGGAGGAACGAGCAGGTTCGAGGCAACTTTTGTTTGTGCTGCTGGCAAGGCTTCCTCCCGTGCCTCCTGTCGCACTCCACAGCAGCAAATTTATGGTGTTTACCCCAAAACAAATCAACACAGGGCTTTTGAGTGGAGCTTTTGTCGTTCACAGGCCTAAACAAACACGTAAAGGTTGAGAGGAAGGGATGCAGAGCAGCTTCCCTCTACGCTTCACAGTGGCTAGAAAAGAAACTTGGGCATAACTGATGGTGAAAAATGTTAAATGTTGCCGTATTTTTTTAATGCTTGGAAAGCTTTACAAGAAAATCCTCAGACTGTAACCTGTAAGACCAGTCTGCCGTCTTAAAAGCTGATTATGTGCAAATTTGATTATAGAAAGATCTTCTTAAGTATTCAGGCGATATTTAAGATAATGAAGTTTTGTTCCTTAATTCAATTTTGTCTCCCATCTGGAAGAAATTAAAAATCCAAGCCATGCATCATTTCATTCCTTAAAAATGCCTCATGCCGTGTTTGCTGTCCCTGCCTGTCTGGGCTGTGGGTGTACAGCTGGGCTGGGGGTGCCGGGTCCCCTCTCCTGTCCCCGGCTGTCCTGGCCGGCACAGAGCACGGTCCTGGCGAGGTCCTGTGTGCTTCCCGTTGTCTCTCTGCCTTGGAGAAATAACCTCTGGGAGATGAGTCCAGTGCACATTCCCTGCTGGTCCTGCCGTGTACGAGCACGTAATAAATGGCAATTTCTCCTGCAAAGAGCTTGTGACCAATAATGGCGTAAAACGAGTTGCTAACACCTGTCAGGATCAGAACTGGAGTTATACTAACAGTTTTAATTCTTTTAGGGAAACATCCTTTACTTTGAAGGATATATTGTCTCTGCAAATAAACGCTCCATTTTTAAAGTTTGGGATTGTAGAAAGCCTGGAATCCACAGTTCAGTGGCGTTTTTGGCCATTTTAATTCCACATTATGTTGTAGCAGAGTTTTAATATGCTGACAGACACAGTTTCTCTGCTGTGTTGTCCAGGCCCAGAGATTTCGATGTTGGAGAGCTCCAGAGGGTCTCAGTGTGGGTTTTGTGGCTGCACCTGCTGTCCTGGCAGGCATTTGTGCCACTGCCCATTCCGTGGGACAGCTAAAATCCCTGCTGGCATTTTGGCTGTGCCAGGACGGCGTGAGGCAGCATCGAGGGAGAGCTGCCTCCACTCAGTGCTCTCAGCATTCCAAACCCTCCCTTCCTTTTCCCCTCCTGGCTGCCACGGGGCGCTTTTGGGATGTCACTTTGTGGAGTTAAACGAGTCTGGTGCCGGCCCGCGGGCTCTGCCAGGTGCCTGACGCTGCCTTTGCCTTCCAGGTGCCCCGGAGGAGGGAGGATGCTGTCCCGACTGCGCGCGGCCGCGGCGCCCTGCGCCCTGGCGCGGCACGGCCTGCACACCAAGGAGAAGGGCAAGCCACTCATGCTGAACCCGCGCACCAACAAGGTGGGTGCCTGCGTCTGTCCACTTGGTGTGTCCGTCTGTCCGGCTGCGGTGTGTCTGTCCGGCTGCAGGACGGGAATGAGAACACTCTGACTCAGAAGGCTGCTGAGAGTAAAACTCCAATTTATTCAAAATTAACCGCTTTTTTATACAGAGCTTTGCAAGGACCAACTCCATTGGTCATGAAGTGAAAACCACTCACAGCATTGGTGTACAGTGCTTGACGCACAGTGATGGAACTTAACTATGAACAATGTGACCAACAAGAGAGATAAAGAATTATTTACATTGTTTCCCAGGCTTTTTGCCTGGCTAGAAACTCTCAGTTTCTTTCTTTGACTGTATCTGAGACCCACACTGGGGCTGAGCCACATCACCTAAGAAACATCCCTCTGCAGAGTCTGAAAGAGCTTCTGAAAATAAACCTCAGTGGGAGCTTCCTGGGAGGTAGAGATTCCATGTTAATTCCGTGCTTTGAGGCAGACTTACAAGAAAGTAGCATTTTGTTCCCTTCATGAAACCGTTCCTGTTTCCACAGCCCATCCTCAACCTCTTTTTTCTTTTCTCCGCTGGAGTTGTAGTGGCCTTTGGGAACCTTGAAGCCATTAATGTGTAAATTAGAACTGGCAAGAAATCAGGTGAGGGCTTTTGGTGACTGGTCCGAGATGTCGGAAGTGGTCAGGAGGGGTGGCAAATCTGCCTGTCTATGTCAGACATTTCCTGAGCAGCGAGGCTGGGTTATTTTGGGTTATTTTACCCTTCCCTTTCCCCCTGGACAGCAGAGTGCAAGATGCCTCAATGCTGCACGAGTCCAGGCTGCCTGAAGAGAGGGAGAGAGAACTGTGGATGGTAGAGACTGGCTGAGTGCAAAACTGAAATTGAGATTGCTGTGTCAGATTGCTGTGATTTGTCAAGATCAGATTGTCTCAACACTTTCAGGGCTCTAAAGACTTTGGCATGCCAGTGGAAATTACTTCAACCCCTGTAAGCTTTTCCAAATGCTGATTATGCAATAGTATTCAGAAATGAGAACAATAGCTCATTTCTTACTGTTTTTCTAGTGGTAACATCTTTTTTTTTTTTTTTTAACCATGGAATTCTCAGCTGGACTGGGCACAATACAATTTTATATCTTGAGGAATAGAAGGGAGTAGGGACCTTCTGGTTAATGGCAATTGATTTTTAAAATTTTTTAATGCCTGCAAGAAGTTACACTGGTGAGAGGTAACATTCTGCATTAGTTTGTCTCTGCTGTATCAGCCTGTAGGAATGGATCAGGAAGCTCACTGAGTGATACTGCTGGATGCAGTATCTGTGTGGAAATGCATTTTGGATATTCAGCAAAGACATAAATGATTTATGAAACGCACTGAGTACTTTACCCCTTGGGCCTCACGTGTGTATGGTTATGTATACATATTATCTATGTACAGAAGCAGATAAAGGGTGTTATTTCTTGCTGTCAGCTTGTTGAGGTTATCATGTTTTACTTGATTACATTTCATTTTTACATCCTGTCTCAGCTCTGCAGAACACTTGGTTTCCCCTAAGGCATGTGTCCCAAAAACGAGCTGCAGAAGGACAGTGTCGGGGGCAGGAACCAGCCCTCACAAACTGGAGTAGGTTTTCCTGTTGTAATTGTTTTTCTTTTCTCACCCAGCCTTGGCTGCACGCTGCAGGAGGACACCGCAGCTGCACCAGCTGTTTTGGAGTTTGTTTGGAGTGTTTGGTGTTTGGAGGCCAGACACGAGGTGTTCAGGCGTTCGCTGTCAGGGTGGCTCAGAGGTTTAGTGCTGGCAATTAAATCCTTTAAATCCTTACGGATGTGGTGCAGTGCTGGGTTTGTTCCCCCAGCGCAGAGCAGGTGATGCACGAGCGCAGGATCCCTGACTGGGGAGTGCCATCAGAGTGTTCTTGTCTCCCCAGGAAATACGTGACCTGTAATTTTATCCCTGTGTTTCTTTTCTGTGGCTCGCAGAAAATTTGTGGCTGAGTAGTTGGTGACGCTTCCTGTGCTTTAGCTGGTTATTTTAGTGGGGCGTTTCGGTGTTCTCGTGAAGAAAGGTGTGATTGTATTTTGTGCTGTGGATTCCATTACCCCGTTTTCCATTCCTCGGGATTGTTAGGTTGTCACGGAATTCCAGAATCCCTGAGGCTGGAAAAGCCCTCCCAGCCATCGAGTCCAAGCTGTCAGCCGATCCCCACCTTGTCACCCAGCCCAGAGCTCTCCGTGCCATGTCCAGGCCTTCCTCCAGCACCTCCCTGGGCAGTTCCAATTCCCGACCTCCCTTTCCACGGGGAAATCCCTTCTGATGTCCAAAAACTCCTCCTGCACTGACAGTGCCTCTCAAAATTTTGGCTTGTACAGGAATCTGTAGGATTTATATATGCACATATCTGTGTGTGTGTATGTGCCTGGAAATGGCAGGAGGTATGTGCATGGAAATAGGTGATAGATGTTAAAGAAACATTCACTGGTGGCAGGTTAGTAATCCCAGACTGATCCTGAGGAATTTTACCAGTGTCATATTGTTCATACAGGTGGTCATCTTCTCACATGTCATATTTTTGCTCACAGTTTCATATGTTCATTCACAGCTGTTTCAGCCCAGTTTATTTTCATGCACGGCTTCCAAAGTACTTCCAGAAACCATGATAAATTCACCTTTGTGTGAAGAGACAATTTTCTTAGCAAACTTGTGCATGACCTCACTGACTTGTGGGAAATACCCAACAGTACATTTCCGATTCAGAATAAAAAACAAACAGGAAAAACCCAACCAAAGTAAAAGCTGTTTTGACAAAATAAAAGGGATGGCACAAGAGGGTGCAAAGAAAGGATTGTATGAGCTTGAGGATTTAAAAGCAGTGTTACTTTCTCACCGTGCTGCTTTTGACACATTTCTTTTAGTTGAATAGGTTTTAGGTTTAGGCTTAGCCAGCTGGTTTGAGCAGCCAGGGCATGGAATACGCAGTGCCCCTGCCAAGAAGGCAGGAGAACGACAGAAACTCTGCGCACACCCGCAGCCCAAAGTCCCACCGCGGCTCTGTGTCCTGCCCAGGTGGTTTGGAGGGATGCTTGGATGGAGCATGACCACACGCCCGCAGGTTTTATCAGCTTCCAGAAGGAATTACCCGTGGGCATGCGGAGCTGTTTAATCCGTAACCAGGCGCCAGAGGTGGTGGGAGGGTATCAAACCTCGTTTTCCTCGGTGCAGGTGTCGTGCTCAGCACCTGTGGGCTGGGGGGGGCAGAGGGAGGAAGGGCACTGTCACTGCCTCACGGGAATGAGAAGACTCAGAAGGCTGTGAAAGTAAAACCCCAATTTATTCAAAATACACCGCTCTGTTATACAGAGCTTCGCAAGGACCAAATCCATTGGTTCTGAAGTGAAAACAACTCACAGCATTGGTGTACAGTGCTTGACGCACAGTGATGGAACTTAACTATAAACTGTGGGACTCAGATTCAGTCAAAGAAAGAAACTGAGAGTTTCTAGCCAGGCAAAAGCCTGGGAAAGAGCTGGGGAGGAATGTAAATAATTCTTTATCTCTCTTGTTCTCACATTGTTTATAGTTAAGTTCTATCACTGTGCGTCAAGCACTGTACACCAATGCTGTGAGTTGTTTTCACTTCAGAACCAATGGATTTAACCTTTGTGAAGCTCTGTATAAAAGAGCAGTGTGTTTTGAATAAATCTGAGTTTTACTCTCAGCAGCCTCCTGAATCAGAGTCTTCTCATTCCCGTCCTGCCTCGATGGCGACAATAAACAATGTGAAAAATAAGAGAGATAAAGAATTATTTGCATTCTCTCCAGCTCTTTCTCAGGCATCTGCCTGGCTAGAAACTCTCCGTTTCTCTCTTTGACTGAATCTGTGTCCCACGTGGCGCTGCCCGGGGGTGGTTGTTGAGGGGTTAATGCCCTGTGAGGAGAGCAGGAGCAGAGAATCCAGTTTGGAAATGAAGGAGGAAAGAAATCAGGGGAGATTTTATGTTCTCGTAAAGTTTTAATCTCTGGTAGAGATAGCAAAGGCACCTTTGATTCTTATGAATGAACTTTATTAATTTCCAGTGGAGGCATCTTGTGCAATAGTGAACTTTGTGTTCAGCCCAAGGGAGCAAAGTCAAGAGAAGCAGCCCACAATCCAACATAAAATCTACTTTATTTTCACCGTGTTTGTGATGCTGCTTCAAAGGCCGTGCTCCGCTGCGGCATCTGTTCTAACAATTACGAGGACTTACAAAGAAACCATTTTGTAAATCTCATGAGTAACTAATTTTCCAAACAGTGGCCTGTTTGTGTATAAACTGTGAGTGCATCTTTGTGAGGAGCCCTGGTCGGGGTTTTTGCTGTGTATGATAGCAATTATGGTTGGTTAAAAGCACAATCTCATAAATGTGGCTGCAAGACTGCAGGCGGGGAAGGCTTCCCACCACTACTACTTCTCTGCTTGGAAACCTCTCAGAATTACTTGCTCAGGGGTGCTATAAAAATCCTGCTCGCAGCGCTCAGGCTGCTCCGTGCGAGGCAGGCAGCTAGAATTTGTGTGTGCTGGTATTTATAGCAGCCAAGGGCTTTTGTGATGGAGCCCCAGTGCCAGAGTTTGTGGATTGAAGTTCATGGGTGTTCAGTGTGAGCTGATCTTAACTAAAATAGCATCGACATTCACTCCGGTGGCGGTTTCATTCCCCCTCCCAGCACAAGGTTGGTTCTGTGGCAGTGGATGTGTCCATGGAGTGTTAATTAATTAACTGTGGGATGCGCTCCCTGCTTTGTCCCGCTGCCCTGGAGGTGACCCCTGCTTGTTGTGAGCTGACAAGAGGATCAAGGAGGCTGAGGGCAGTGAAAGTCAGCCCAGAGCGCTGGGGAAAGGACAGTGGCCTGCCGACAGCGATCCCAGGCTGGAGGAGAGTTTAAGCACTTAATCCAGGGAAAGCTGGGGCAGTTTGTGCCTGAGGTCTGGGTTCTTCTGTGTCCCTGATGTCCCGTGTCTGGTTGTGGTCACGGGCAGCTGGATGGGTACTGGGTCTTTGATGCTGCAGCTCCATCCTGGGAGACGCCGCGTGGGCAATCCCAAATCCACGTCCGAACCCAAACCCAAAACAAGCTCACGGTCATGAGCAAAATACTGCAAGTGTTGGAAGGACTCCGGGGTTTTTATCTCGCTGCTCTGGACTAAACCTGGTCTGAATTTCTGTGTGAAGACTGATGTCATTCTCATTGCTGATTTATGCCTAGCTAGAATTTAAAGCATCTGACTGTGGCAGGATGCAATTGTCATGTAAATCAGCAGCTGAAACTACTTAGTGTCATTTAAAAATTCATCCTGTTTGATGCTATTGTGACACTGAACAGCTGGGTTCCCTACAGACAGGAAAGAGTGTGAACAAACCCAATAAAGATGGGTCTCTGTTCTGCTTGGAGCTAAGCTCAGGGCTCCTGGGCATTGCTGGGGACCCAGGTCTTTTAAGGGCACAGGTTCCACTCTGCAGTGAGGTTGGAAAAAGCCATGTTCTGGAGTCATGCTAACAGAGAAATTATAAATTTGGCAGTCGTGGTTTTCACAGGGCTTGAGGCTTTCTGGAGGGGAGGATGTAGGTTTTGGTAGCGAGGTGTTTCTCTCGGGTTAGGGTAAAATGTCAGTGCAGCCAGGGTGGCACCAGGCTGTGAACTCCAGTGGCCTTGCTGACAGAGACTAAACTGCTTCTTCCCTTCCTCTTCTTCCTCTAAACACTGGGAGTGTTTTGGCACTGTTTTTGTTTCTGTGGTGTCTGGAGTCACAGTCAACTGTCAGCGTTCCGGAACACAAATAATCACGGGATATCATTATCTGCAGGAGCTTTTATGGAGGGCTCTGGGAATCAGGGGTGCAGCCCCAAATCTGACTCCCGCATGGCTTTCGAGCTGAACCTATTCTATATTCTATCCTGATATAACTTTGATATTAATTTGCATATTAGTTATTAAATTTACATTGTTTAGGAACACAAATAATCACGGGATATCATTATCTGCAGACGCTTTTATGGAGAGCTCTGGGAATCAGGGGTGCAGCCCCAAATCTGACCCCCACACAGCTTTCGAGTTGAACCTATTCTATATTCTATCCTGATATAACTTTGATATTTAATTGCATATTAATTATTAAATTTACATTGTTTAGGAACACAAATAATCACGGGATATCATTATCTGTAGGTGCTTTTATGGAGAGCTCTGGGAATCAGGGTCCAGACCCAAATCTGACTCCCACATGGCTTTCGAGCTGAACCTATTCTATAGTCTATCCTGATATAACTTTGATATTTAATTGCATATTAATTATTAAATTTACATTGTTTAGGAACACAAATAATCACAGGATATGATTCCATACAGGTGCTTTTATTGAGAGCTCTGGGAATCAGGGGTGCAGCCCCAAATCTGACTCCCACACAGCTTTCGAGCTGAACCTATTCTATATTCTATCCTGATATAACTTTGATATTAATTTTTATATTGGTTATTAAATTTACATTGTTTAGGAACACAAATAATCGCAGGATATCATTATCTGCAGGCGCTTTTATTGAGAGCTCTGGGAATCAGGGGTGCAGCCCCAAATCTGACTCCCACACAGCTTTCGAGCTGAACCTATTTTATATTCTATCATTATATAACTTAGATATTAATGATTAAACTTATATTGTTCTACTGTATACATTGACATGAGTTTCTCGTGATCTTTCTTAGGTCCCTGACCACAGTTTCTCATGATTCTTCTTATGATTAAACAGTAATTATATTTAATTACTAAACAATCATCACATCTAACAATTATATCATTTATGATGTACTAGATACGCAGGTGCAGTCCTAGCAAGTACAAGTTCTCCATGTGCTTAGGGTGTTTATTTTTCCAGGGCCTACTAAGCTTATTTTTCCTTTTAACCCTAAATCCTCACGATTTTAAAACCCTTTTACTATCACAACCAGTTTGTGTGGGAGAGGGCTGCTTTTGGAAGGATTTAACTGTATTTAAAGGTACTAAACTGCTGACAGCAGCAAGCTGGGGGTGCAAGGAAAGGGGAAGGGAGTGAGAGGAGTTCCTGTGGGGCACGCATTTCTGCTCACACAAGAGGATTCATATTTCTTGTGAAGCAGGCAGGAGTGGAACTCATCCTTTGGAAACACAGGAAAAGCCTCTGCGGCACCCAGAGCGTGTTTCCGTGGGTTCTTCTCTCGTGTCAGTTTGTGTTCTTTGTGGAAATGTTGGATTATTCAGAGCAGTGTTTGAAAAAAAATACCATTTAAGTGGTAAAGTGATTGTTGCACCCCATTAAAAAAAAAAACCAAAAAAACCAAAACCAACCAAACCAAACCCAAAAAAAACCCCACAAAACCAACTAAATACCCCACAAAAAAACCAACCAACCAACCAACAAACAAACAAACGAAAAAGAAACAGCAGCAAGGTTAAAAACTGGAAGAATGAACCGTCATCTGAAATGTATTTCTATTTAGAATTGGGAGAATACTGGAGAACAGCAACGAGACTGGGAAAAAAACCAGTGGTTTGCAAGTGACTTCTGACTTCCTGTAGAAAAACTCTGCTGTCCTGGTATTAAAAGGTTAAATTGAAATCAGTATTTAGTGTCAAATCTATTACATGAAAGGTTGGCAGACATGAAAATAAATACAGAGAAAAACAGGTTCATTTTAGGGCTAAATACGTGGAGTTTTCTGCAAAAGGGCAAAACAGTGAAGTTTTTGGGTTTGAGCTGTTGTTTTTTTCTTGATTTCTAGCTCTTCAAGTATTTAATTACTATAGAGCACAGTGTAGAATGAGTGCAGAAAAGCAGGTGGAATGCTTAATCAAGGTCGTCAAAACAACTGATATTAAATATGACCTGAACAGGAAAGAGAAAAATAATGTACAAATAGTAATTATTTTAACAACAGGAATTTTTTTTCTAAGGACTATTGTTTAGAAACCATCCAGGTATGATGAATTACACCACAGCTGGGCTATTTTCAGAAATTTTTGTTAAATACTTACAAAGAGTCTGTTCTCACACAAGCAGAGGTGAAAATATTTGTATTCTGATCTGATTTGATGCCTTTACTGTCAAGTGGAAAAGTACTGATTTTTTTTTCACGTCAGTCGAGGAGTTGAACACGGACGATCCTTGTGGGTCCCTTCCACAAGGATCATCTGATTCTCTGACCTTTCTGATGGCAGGAGGAGTTTGGAGTGTAATTACAAGGCATCAGGCAAACCTTAGAAAGCTTTTATTTTATTTTTTTTTTTCCCCACTTGGCTGTAAGAATCTGAAGGTTGGGAAATGGTTTGAGTTGGTGTTTAAATAACAATAAATTTAAACTCTGTTCACTCTCCATCTCCCAAATGGAGAAGAGTGGGAGGTTTTTGCAGTTGGACTCTTTGCTGCCAGTGAGGTTTTTTGGCAGTAGAAAAATGGGTTAGATCCATCCCTGTTACGGTTTGACACTGGCACAATGCCAGTGCCCCCGTGAAAATATAATATTTTAATTGAACGCTGTGAAATGAGATCAAGAACAGAGCAAAGCAGGCCTAAGTTTAATAACAAGGAAAAAAAACTTTATTAAGCTATTAGCACTATATTATTATAAAAGGAAAAAAGAGGGAAAAAAACCACACAAAATTTAAAATGAAAACACTCTAAAGCATTTTTCTTCTCACTACATATCCAATAAATTATAGCGAGACATAACCTGGACTCTAATTAGGTTTCTAATTTTTAGATAATTGATACTTTATTGAGGGAGAAAGGAGGTTTTCTTGTGTAAGAAACACAGCTGCCACATCCTGTGTTTCCATGTCACACACGGCACCGCCCGGAGAAAAAAGTTTAAAAAGTTTGCATCTCTTTTTTATGCACAGTGCTTTTACTACTAATGCATGGATGGACAGACTGCTTTTAGGATTTTTCCTTTCAAGGATGCCCCGCCAAGAGGCAGTTCAGTTTTCATTTTTGGGACCACAGTCCCCCCCATATTTTCTTTATTTTCTTCCTCCCCTGGGGCCGAGAGTCTAAGAACAGAGATCTTCTTTGTTTGTTTTTTTTTTGAAGACAGGGGACACCACTACAAATTTTCCTAATTTTTCTCTGTTTGCTCCACTTCTGTATTTTTTCAGTTGAAGCATGATCTCTTTGGCTCACCGGCATCCTCTTGAAATACAATCCTCTTAAAATAAAAATCATCTTTTGGAGGAGAAGATCGTTTCAGTCTGTGGCTAGCAAGAAAAAGTTTAGCTAAAAGCCACTCCATCACCTCCTCCCACTTGGAATTTCTCTCAAAATGAAGTGTTTGGGTTGGACTGTGATCTTCGCAGAAGCATTGGGCAATTTGGGGTATCAGGGGCATCAGGCTGTATTACTGAAAAAAGCAGCAAATTTGGGTAAAAATCTGAGTATTCCTGTCTGGCTGTAGGGATCAGCCTGGGTGACCCACGTGAAACAAAAAAAAGCAGCTGTTATTTCACTTTTAACCCGTTTCACTCTTAACTCTTTGCTTCTCTGCGGCTCCACAGAGGAAAATTAACTCTGGCACGGTCTGGGCAGGCTGTGGTGGAAAGGAATAATCCCAAAAAGCGAGGAGAACCCCAGCAGAGGTTCCAGCCCTGCTGGAGAAAAGGGTGCAGTGGGAGAGCTCCTGGGGCAAGAACTGATGGTGGAAACTCTCGTTTGCAGGGCATGGCCTTCACCTTGCACGAGCGACAGATGCTGGGGCTGCAGGGACTCCTGCCTCCCAAAATAGAGACACAAGACATCCAGGCCTTACGCTTCCACAAGAATTTGGCAAAAATGACTGACCCCTTGGAGAAGTAAGTGCTTGTCCTGCGGTGGGAGTGAACAGGAATATTTGGGGCTGGGAATAAGGTGGAAATGTGAAAATACTGTACAGGAGTAACCAAAGTTTCTCGTGCCTCCGCTGGGTTTTTAAGTTCTTGGGTGTTGTTTTCTCTCTGTCACAGAAAATTGATTTCATCCTGCGGTCAAATGAGGCTGGGAAGATTTTTTTTTTTCTTTCTTTTCTTTTTTTTTTTTTTTAATATTCCACATTCATAAAACAGCACAAAATGTGTGAAGATCAGTAACAAAGCTGCAAACCTGCCTGTGTCTGTGACATATTTCTGTGATACATGAGATGGAGTGGCAGGTTGTTGGAGCACGGGAGGTGGCATTCAGCCCGATCTCTAAAAATGTGTGATAATGAAGGTAAAATGAGCATTTGAGATACCAAAACCAGTGTCTAACGTATACAGCAGTTACTGCTAAAAAGGAGCTATGAGAGTAGAATTTTAAGTCTTGTCATGTGTAATTTTTAATATCTTTTATTACTTAACACACTGGTTTGGTGAACCACAAAGGGTTTTGCTGTGTTTTATTTTTAGGGCGCCTTTAGGGCGTTTTTAGCATCCCATTACTGTTCTCCCATAATCTTTACGTATCTCTGCCTGTGAAAATACACAGTTTGCTGCAGGCAGGAGGAGAACTGGAGTGGCTTGGGCCTCGCTAGCCCACGTCAAAGCTCTTTTGTGCTCATCAGAACTGAAAGATGGCTCTTAAATCCACATCGAGTCGCTAGCTGGCCCAAAACAGTCGTGTCACCCGTGTTGGCCAGATTGTTAATTCGTTATCATCATGTCCTCGGGTCAGCAGGACTGACTACGGGTTGGTACGCAGTAAATTGTGGGTAAATCTGCAGGAATTCAGATTTATTTACACACCCACGTCTGTCCTTCAGGGTGGAGGTAAGGCTCAGCTTGCTGCACGTGTGTGTTGGCGTTGGGATTCACAACACACATCCTTCGGATGGAAAGTTATTTCTCTGTAATTTTGTTTACAAGGGTACAGAGACTCCCTGATGCATCCTGCAGCACCCCCCTGGGCTGTCTTTAATGATATTTGTGCATTATTACCCTGTCAGCAGTCCTGCCCTGTTGGAATATGTGGGTATTGGTGATTCACAGATTGTAGAAAGTCTCTGTCTGTCAGCCCCACTGCCAAACATCCCTCAGTGGGATGTTACAAACATTATATACAGAAACTACCTGTGCTATATTTACAATAATGTGCCACTGTAACACCCCTCAGTGGGATGTTACAAACATTATATATTAAAAACTACCTGTGCTATATTTACAATAACGTGCCAATGTAACACACCTCAGTGGGATGTTACAAACATTAAATACCACAAACTACCTGTGCTGGATTTACAATAACGTGCCAATATCTGTCACCTACGTTGGACAGTGTGTCCCCAGCCTGAACCAACAGAAAAATGCCAACACCACAGTGAAACATGGAGGGCATGAAGAAGGAGGAAAAGGCCAAGACACACCCAATTTCCTCCATCTTGTCCCCTTTGGACCCCTCATCTAGAATCCTAAAATTTTACTTTTGCACCCGTGCCACACTTAATTTTTACTGATATCAAACACTCAGAGCTGGTAATTCATCCTGTAAGATTGAAAACTCTTTTCCATGGACAGAGATCACAGCCAGTGTCTCTGGGGGCTCTGTCCAGGGGGGTTCCTGACCCCTGCCAGGGTCCCAGGGCAGCCAGAGGGAAGCTCTGGGTTCCCACAGTCTCACCTTCAGCACCACTGCTCTCCTCCCCACCTCCCCCGGTGCTCCTGCCTGGAAGGGAGGGCTCTTTCCCAGGGAAACCAGCAGGAGTGGGAGGCAGCAAGAGGTGCTTTTCCCTCGTGCTGATGAATTGCAGGTACATCTACATCATGGGGATCCAGGAGAGGAACGAGAAGCTGTTCTACAGGGTGCTGCAGGACGACATCGAGCGGCTGATGCCCATCGTGTACACGCCGACCGTGGGCCTGGCCTGCTCCCAGTACGGGCACATCTTCAGGAGGCCGAAGTAAGCACACACAAACACGCCGTGCTGCTGCTGCTGCTGCTGCTTTTATCGTCCTTTTCTCTGCGCCCTCCTCAAGCTCTGCCAGTGGTCCCTCTCGTTTTCATCCGGGCGCAGCTGCACGAGCCCAGTGCCGCGTCGGGGCAGTGACAATTTGTTAAAATATATCTCAGGGCAGAGATTTTAGTGAGAAACAGGATGTTTGGAACAAGATGTGGAGATTGGTTATGTAAATGCTCCAAGTGCAGGGCTTCAACCCCATTTCCAGCTCCTCCTAGATGGTTCAGGTGGTTCACCAGACCCATCTCAGTGTCACTCTGTACAAGGGAGGTGGTTCAGGTGGTTCTCCAGGCCCATCTCGGTGTCACCCTGTACAAGAGGGGTGGTTCAGGTGGTTCCCCAGGCCCATCTTGGGGTGGTTCAGGTGGTTCTCCAGGCCCATCTCGGTGTCACCCTGTACAAGGAAGGTGGTTCAGGTGGTTCCCCAGGCCCATCTCGGTGTCACCCTGTACAAGGAAGGTGGTTCAGGTGGTTCCCCAGGCCCATCTCGGTGTCACCCTGTACAGGAGGAGTGGTTCAGGTGGTTCCCCAGGCCCATCTCAGTGTCACCCTGCTGCAGAGGGGTGGTTCAGGTGGTTCCCCAGGCCCATCTCGGTGTCACCCTGTACAAGAGAGGTGGTTCAGGTGGTTCCCCAGGCCATTCTCGGTGTCACCCTGTACAAGAGGGGTGGTTCAGGTGGTTCCCTGCCCCAGGCAGGAACAGATATTGTCCTTTGAGCAATTTACATCAAGTTACGTAAAACTTAGAATTTTAAATTGTCCTGTTTGGCATCTAGTTTTACAAAAGCAAGGTGAAAATTCTGATTGTCACCCACAGAAATATTTCTGGTTTGTGGTTTTGGTTGTGTTTCTTTTCCTTTCAGGGGGTTATTTATTTCCATCTCAGACAGAGGCCACATCAGGTCAATTGTGAACAACTGGCCAGAGAACGACGTTAAGGTATTGTCACGGTGTGATCCAGTTTCTAGTTGTTATTCCATCTCAGCTGAGTCCTTTAAGATTTACTAGTATTTGATGGAAACATGAATATTAATTAGTGCATTCGTGGCTCTTTAGTGATGATGGCAGAGTGCAGCTAATTAAGTTAATGCATATCTTGAGGATCAGTGTTTCATCCTAAATATGAGGTTTATGGGTGGAGGAAAATACTCCTCGTGATTTGTTCTTCTTTTGACAGTGCAAACATACCTCAATTTTTTCCTGGGAAGAAAACACAACTGCCATTGATCTCATCTTTGTAAATTTCAGTGATCATGTATGATTTTGACCTTTTTTTTTTTTTTGCCATTTTTTTCTTCTTTTTTTTCCCATCAGGCTGTTGTCGTCACTGATGGAGAAAGAATACTGGGTCTCGGAGACCTGGGGGTGTACGGGATGGGAATTCCGGTGGGAAAGCTGTGTTTGTACACAGCCTGTGCAGGGATACACCCGGATAAATGCCTGCCTGTGTGCATCGACGTCGGGACTGATAACACAGTGAGTTACCCCTAGAAAAACGGGGTCGTTTTAAATAACAAAGAGTTGGGGTGTCTTCTGAGCACTTTCATTTAAGATAAACCTAAATATTTCATGCAAAGGATAAATGGTTTGGAGTTCACTGTACAGTTGATTTATTAAAAAAATATGGATATTGATCTAGTATCGATATCCAACTGTGACGGACAAAAACTCCCTAACAGTTTAAAGTTAGAAAGTGTATGTTTATTGTGTGCGGGATCGCTCCCAAATACACACCGCCCCTTCCAGGTGATTACAGAGCCCTTTTATCCATACAAGTATTGAATATACAAAATACAAATGCATATTCATCATTTTGGTACATCCCATTCCCCGCTTCGTATGCTAATCACTCCAAAAGCTATTCAGCATGAAGTTTGTTCCCTGAAATGGGTCGGTGGTCCCTTTCATGGGGAGGGGTCCCAAAATGAGGAAGTAAATGAAGTCTTCCTCATTCTGACCTTTCTACCTTTTCAATGCAAGTATGACAAATGAACTCTTGGTAGAACTCCCATTCCTTGTCTTCAATTGGTTTCAGAACAGAGGAGGCCCACAATTGTCTTATGTTCCTAAAAGCTATTTATCAGTTTCTATATTCTTCATTATAAACCCAGCTAACCAAACATTGTGCTGACAAGCAATCAATTATTAGTTAACTACTAACTCTTAACTTCATCAAGGCCTACTCATTTATTATTATTTTAATTAACTCTAGTAAGGCTTATTTCTAACTAAAATCTTAGCTCCTCAAAATCTCTAAATGCCTTAAAGTTTACGTTTCACAGTGATTTAAAAGTTCCCATTGGTGTGTCCATGAAAAGCTGCATCTGGTAGTAATTGCAATGCCAGAGCACCGCAAAATAGTCAGTTTGACATGACTTTTAAGAAGCTGGAAATGGGAATTAGGTTTATTGAGGTGGTTTACTGTTCAGAGCATTGATTTGTGCTGTTCCAAAAGCCGCCAGCAGCCCCGGTGCCAGCTGAAATGCAAGAACAGGGACGCAGGCTGGGGCTGCATGAGTGCAGCACTGCTGGGTGTGCCCTGGGGATTCAGCCCCGCTCTGCCTGGTTTGTCCCTCGCAGACACTCCTGAAGGATCCCTTCTACATGGGGCTGTACCAGAAGAGGGACCGCTCGCAGGTCTACGACGACCTGATCGATGAGTTCATGGAAGCCATCACGGACAGGTGGGACACGGAGCGGCCCCGGCAGGCTGATCCCTTTCTGGGGGGTCAGAAATGCACCAGTGCAGCTTCTGTCTCTGTGCAGCGATGGGTCAGAAATGCACCAGTGCAGCCTGTGTGCAGTGATGGGTCAGAAATGCAGCAGTGCAGCCTCTGTGCAGTGGTGGGTCAGAAATGCACCAGTGCAGCCTGTGTGCAGGGATGGGTCAGAAATGCAGCAGTGCAGCCTCTGTGCAGTGGTGGGTCAGAAATGCACCAGTGCAGCCCCTGTGCAGCGGTGGGTCAGAAATGCACCAGTGCAGCCTCCGTGCAGTGGTGGGTCAGAAATGCACCAGTGCAGCCTGTGTGCAGGGATGGGTCAGAAATGCAGCAGTGCAGCCTCTGTGCAGTGATGGGTCAGAAATGCACCAGTGCAGCCTGTGTGCAGCGATGGGTCAGAAATGCACCAGTGCAGCCGTTGTGCAGTGATGGGTCAGAAATGCACCAGTGCAGCCTGTGTGCAGTGGTGGGTCAGAAATGCACCAGTGCAGCCTCTGTGCAGTGGTGGGTCAGAAATGCACCAGTGCAGCCTGTGCCTCTGTCCAGTGATGGGTCAGAAATGCACCAGTGCAGCCTCTGTGCCCAGTGGTGGGTCAGAAATGCACCAGTGCAGCCCCTGTGCAGTGACGGGTCAGAAATGCACCAGTGCAGCCTCTGTGCAGCGGTGGGTCAGAAATGCACCAGTGCAGCCTCTGTGCAGCGATGGGTCAGAAATGCACCAGTGCAGCCCCTGTGCAGTGGTGGGTCAGAAATGCAGCAGTGCAGCCTCTGTGCAGTGATGGGTCAGAAATGCACCAGTGCAGCCTCTGTGCAGTGATGGGTCAGAAATGCACCAGTGCAGCCTCTGTGCAGTGATGGGTCAGAAATGCACCAGTGCAGCCTCTGTGCAGTGTTGGGTCAGAAATGCAGCAGTGCAGCCCCTGTGCAGCCATGGGGGTGTCTGCCATCTCCTGCAGGTACGGCCAGAACACGCTCATCCAGTTTGAAGACTTTGGGAACCACAACGCTTTCCGATTCCTGCGGAAGTACCGGGAGAAGTACTGCACCTTCAACGACGACATCCAAGGTGTGCCCGCTGTTTGTGCTCCCGAATATCCGTGCAGGAGCTCTTCCCAAAGCCCCAGCCTGCCGCGTATTCGTGTTCAGCCGGCCTCAGGTTTGCTCTGCTCCCACAGGGACAGCCTCGGTGGCCTTGGCAGGGCTGCTGGCAGCACAGAAAGCCACGGGGAAGCCACTCACAGACCAGAAAGTGCTGTTCCTCGGAGCGGGAGAGGTGAGTCCTCTTAAGGGCCCAGAGCAGCAGGAGACATCTAAAATGTGTGTTTCCTCATTGTGGAGATTTGCCTTCTCTGAATTCCTTTGCACACCTTCTCATCTAAGGCCGGCTGAAATGCATCAGCAGAAAGGACTCTGCCTGAACAGGGCTGTGTGAAAGGTGCTTAACATTTGCAGGGACTCACATTTTTCATTTCCCTGCACGGCCTTGCAGAAAGCAACAGGGATGGTGTGTGTTTGACAGGAAACTCACCACAAAACCACGGTGTAGTGGGAACATCCTGTTGGTTTTTGTGGCACTGAGGGAAGTGCAGGGAAGAGTTTTTGTCAGCGAGGTGATTCAGTTTGCAGCAGGCACCTGTTGCTTCTCGGCACATCAGCGCTGCTGCTCCTGCGGTGCTGATAAAATTTAGTTTATTATGTGAGGAGTTCTCCATCTGCATTGTCAGAATCTGTGGGTATTGGTGATTCCAAAATTGCAAAAAGTCTCTGTCTGTCAGCCCCGCTGCCAAAGCAGAAGCCACAATTCGTCTGTGCTGTTTCAAGGTTGTTTATTCTGTTTATCTCTACCATGTTCTGCTGCCCTGCCGCAGCTCTGTCCTGCAGGGCAGCGTGTGGGGCTCTGCCCTCAGTGGGATGGTACAAACATTAAATACCACAAACTACCTGTGCTGGATTTACAATAACGTGCCAATGTAACACCCCTCAGTGGGATGGTACAAACATTAAATACCACAAACTACCTGTGCTGGATTTACAATAACGTGCCAATATCTGTCACCTACGTTGGACAGTGTGTCCCCAGCCTGAACCAACAGAAAAATGCCAACACCACAGTGAAACATGGAGGGCACGAAGAAGGAGGAAAAGGACAAGACACACCCAATTTCCTCCATCTTGTCCCCTTTGAGCCCCTAATCTAGAATCCTAAAATTTTACTTCTGGACCCGTGTCACACTTAATTATTACTGATATCAAACACTCAGAGCTGGTAATTCATCCTGTAAGATTGAAAACTCTTTTCCATGGACAGAGATCACAGACAGTGTCTCTGGGGGCTCTGTCCAGGGGGGTTCCTGACCCCTGCCAGGGTCCCAGGGCAGCCAGAGGGAAGCCCTGGGTTCCCACACTGAATAAGGGCCCTGATGGCAGAGAACAGCACCCGGGTGAGCTGCCCCTCTCCTGCTGCCTGCAGGTGTGTCCCTGCTGTGCCAGGAGCACCTCTGTGCCTCAGACCAGGCTCTGAGGGGTTTTGTGGGGATGATGGGCAGGGGGAATGTCCCCTGTCTGCCCTGGGGTGCTCTGGCTCCCAGGAAAACACTGACCTGACCCTCCTTCATGGAGAAAACTTCCAAAGCCTCAAGGTAAACTAGAGACCTCAAAAGCGTGACATGGACTGTAGGGATTGAAGAGAGTGGTGCAGTACAGCACATGGGTGAGAAATTTAGGTTTTAGGATTTTTAGTCTGTTATAGATGGGTTCAAGATGGAGGGTACAGGGTGTTGTCTCGAGTTCCTTCTTCTTCCTCCTCCTTCTTGGGTTTGGGTGGTATCTTGTGATTGGGTAGGAAAATCTGCATTGAGGGCATTTAGGGGTCAGTTATTGGGTTAGAAAGGGAAATAATCCAGGTGTCACTTCTTAATTGGGTAGTTTAGTTTGTGATTAGACTTTAAAATCCTCGCAGCACGAGGCTGTTGGCCATTTTGGTGCTGTTTTCGGGCATGCACGGTCTGGGGGCAGACAGTGTGCTGAAGTTTCGACAAGATAACAATAAAACAAGAAGCTGAAGACAGAAAAAGTCCTGTGCATCTGCTCTGGGAGGGTTTCCCCTGCCAGGGGAGCCCTCAGGGAGTTGCCTGACAGGGTTTGATGACAGAACTCTTGTGCCACCTGCACAAACCCCAGTCTTTTCACCCGCCAGGCCGCCCTGGGCATCGCCAACCTCATCGTCATGGCCATGATGGAGGGCGGCGTTTCCTACGAGGAGGCCTCCAGGAGGATATGGATGTTTGACAAGCACGGCTTGCTGGTGCAGGTAGGGGTTCAGCACAGCTGGGAACCCCGGGCAAGGTGAGCACTGCCTTCCCCAGCCCCTCACGGCAGGAACCGCTGTTTGACTGCAGGGCCGAGAGCAGAAGGTGGATTCCAACCAGGAGCCGTTCACACACCAGGCTCCAGAGCACATACCAAAGACATTTGGAGAGGCAGTCAATGTGCTGCGGCCTTCAGCTATCATCGGTGAGTCGGGTTATTTCTCTGTCATTTGGGGTTTGCTGCCTTTAGTTGGCTCTGGGAAGCTTGGTGACAACCATCTGCTGGTGGAATGGGAGGTCAGTTCTGCCTGAAGGTACCCGAGCTGTGGTGCTCCTTGTGTCCTCAGTGGCAGAGGGCAGCCACAGCTTTGTGTTTGCCACAGGAGCTCCTCGACTCGAGTTGTTTGGGGCTTTCCTGACCTTCAGTGCCCCAGAAGCAGCAGTTCTGTGCTGCAGGTCAGCAGCAGCTCTCAGGTCACTGACATCTGCAGGTGTCAGAATCTGTGTATCGATGATTCCGAAATTGCAAAAACTCTGTCTGTCAGCCCCGCTGCCAAAGAAACAGCCATAATTGGTCTGTGCTGTTTCAATGTTGTTTATTCTGTTTATCTCTAACATGTTCTGCTGCCCTGCCGCAGCTCTGTCCTGCAGGGCAGCGTGTGGGGCTCTGCCCTCAGTGGGATGTTACAAACATTAAATACCACAAACTACCTGTGCTGGATTTACAATAACGTGTCAATATCTGTCACCTACGTTGGACAGTGTGTCCCCAGCCTGAACCAACAGAAAAATGCCAACACCACAGTGAAACATGGAGGGCATGAAGAAGGAGAAAAAGGACAAAACACACCAAATTCCTCCATCTTGTCCCCTTTGGACCCCTAATCTAGAAACCTAAAATTTTACTTTTGCACCCGTGCCACACTTAATTATTACTGATATCAAACACTCAGAGCTGGTAATTCATCCTGTAAGATTGAAAACTCTTTTCCATGGCCAGAGATCACAGCCAGTGTCTCTGGGGGCTCTGTCCAGGGGGGTTCCTGACCCCTGTCAGGGTCCCAGGGCAGCCAGAGGGAAGCCCTGGGTTCCCACATGCAGGTACCTACTTACAGCTCTGGCTGTCTGCAGAGAGCAGAGAGGATGTGGGGTGGCTGTCCCTGCCCCACTGAGCTGTGGGGCGGCTGTCCCTGCCCCAGCTGCCGGCCCTGACCCCCGATCCGTGCCCCTGCCCCACAGGAGTTGCCGGGGCCGGCCGTCTCTTCTCGCAGGAGGTGCTCCGGGCCATGGCCTCCATCAACGAGCGACCCATCGTCTTCGCGCTGAGCAACCCCACGGCCAAGGCCGAGTGCACGGCTGAGGAGGCCTACACCGCGACAGAGGTGTGTGAGCGCTGGGAGTGTGGGGTACAGCCGTTCTGGGGGTCCTGGGCTCGGCTGGTGTGAGGATACAGCTCCTGGAGTGAGGGTACAGCTCTGGGTGTGAGGGTACAGCTCTGGGTGTGAGGGTACAGCTCTGGGTGTGAGGGTACAGCTCTGGGTGTGAGGATACAGCTCTGGGTGTGAGGGTACAGCTCTGGGTGTGAGGTACAGCTCTGGGTGTGAGGGTACAGCTCTGGGTGTGAGGGTACAGCTCTGGGTGTGAGGGTACAGCTCTCAGTGTGAGGATACAGCTCTGGGGGGTGTGAGGATACAGCTCTGGGTGTGAGGGTACAGCTCTGGGTGTGAGGGTACAGCTCTGGGTGTGAGGGTACAGCTCTGGGTGTGAGGTACAGCTCTGGGTGTGAGGATACAGCTCTGGGTGTGAGGTACAGCTCTGGGTGTGAGGATACAGCTCTGGGTGTGAGGATACAGCTCTGGGTGTGAGGTACAGCTCTGGGTGTGAGGTTGTTGTGCCAAGGACCGGCTCTGCACAGGTTGTTGTGCCAAGGCCTGACACCTGTGACTCCCTCCCACGCTCCTGGTGCTGCCAGCTCAGGGAATTCCTGCTGCAGAGATCCCAGCCCACAGGGAGCCCCGCAGCAGCCTCGGGACAAAGTCTGTGTCTTATCTCTGAACTGCAGAATCACCTGGGTTGGAAAAACCCTCCAAGGCCATGGAGTCCAACCATTCCCCAGCACTGACCCCATGTGCCACATTCCACATTCCCATCTCCCTCAGGAACTCTCCAGCCCCTTCCCAGCTCCCTCAGGAACTCTCCAGCCCCTTCCCCACTCCGTTCCCTGCCCTGGACACACTTTTAAATTAAGGTGGTTTAATATCTCGCGGGTATCTTGCATTAACCTGCAGAGCTGGGCAGTGTTTCAGTATATAAATTCCAAACAGGAGTTATCCGTACAGCCAAGACTTTGGCCGGCATAAATAAATACAAAAACCGCTGCCAGCTGTGGCTGAAGGAGGCCAGGAGCACAATTAGGAGGGCATCCACCCTAATTTTTGCTTGCACTCCTTATGGAATATCAGGGGACAAAGAGAATTTTTAAGGCAAGAGGCTGACTGTGCCAGGGCTGAGCCCCAAGGAGCTGGCCCTCCGTGGCTGTCCCTTTATTGACCATTCTCGCGTTGCCAGTCACTCACACACGTGGGTTGGTTGGAAATTTAGCGCTGCTGGTCAGCAAACGGATGTGTCTAGTTTTGTTCCGGCCCTCACTCACAAATTCTGCAATGTTTATGTCTCTTTACGCTTTCCTGCAGCCCAGCTGTTTGTTTTCACCCGGCTCTTTGGCTCTCTGAAGTGTCTCAGCTTGCCCTTCAGAATGTATTTTCCCTTCAAGGTGCAGCAGTCACCTAAAAAATGGACTCAGATCCGTGGCCGTGGTGTGGGTCTGTGGGACTCTCCAGCTTGGCTCGCTTTGTCACCCAGCTAGTGCAGTTTGTCGGGTTGTTGGGGATCAGAGCTGTCACCCTTTGTGTCCCCAGGCCTCGGGGACAGCCCGACTCTGGCTGGGGTGACATCTCATGCTGCACAAAGAAACAAACCCACCATCTTTAACCTTTCATTCCTCATTTTTTCCCACTAGATAGCGCCTGTAAAAAGCCTGTAGAGGCTCCTGTGTTTTCTAATGGCTTCTGCTGCCTGTTAAATTCCTTTGTCTTTTGGCCCTTGTCGGAATCTGTGGGTATTGGTGATTCCAAAATTGCAAAAACTCTGTCTGTCAGCCCCGCTGCCAAAGCAGAAGCCATAATTCATCTGTGCTGTTTCAAGGTTGTTTATTCTGTTTATCTCTAACATGTTCTGCTGCCCTGCCGCAGCTCTGTCCTGCAGGGCAGCGTGTGGGGCTCTGCCCTCAGTGGGATGGTACAAACATTAAATACCAGAAACTACCTGTGCTGGATTTACAATAACGTGCCAATATCTGTCACCTACGTTGGACAGTGTGTCCCCAGCCTGAACCAACAGAAAAATGCCAACACTGCAGTGAAACATGGAGGACATGAAGAAGGAGAAAAAGGACAAGACACACCCAATTTCCTCCATCTTGTCCCCTCTAAACCCCTAATCTAGAATCCTAAAATTTTACTTTTGCACCCGTGCCACACTTAATTATTACTGATATCAAACACTCAGAGCTGGTAATTCATCCTGTAAGATTGAAAACTCCTCTCCATGGACAGAGATCACAGACAGTGTCTCTGGGGACTCTGTCCAGGGGGGTTCCTGACCCCTGCCAGGGTCCCAGACCTGCCAGGGCAGCCAGAGGGAAGCCCTGGGTTCCCACAGGCCCTGTCCTCTCCTGCGCCCATCTGCTTTGCTCCCTCCGCAGGAAGGCTCTTGCAGCGGGTATGCCCTGACACCAAACACAGCTCAGAGCCCTCAGCCTCTTTGGCAATTTGTTTTCAATTTGTTTTCAGACACGGCAGTCCCGGGGAGCCTTAAAGGCTTTAAACTGACACTCCTAAACCTGTTACTCAAAAGAAAGCCAAGATTTTTTTTGCTTTCAGTGGCTTTACTGTTTGGGAAGAGGGTCATTTATCTAGAGGGTGTGGTTCACACTCAGATGAGTTTTGATACTTAGTGCAAATTGAAATCCTTTCAGAGGCAGGATAAGCAGCAGTCTGACACAGCAGCTCCTCCCTCCGCCCCCATGCTTTCCCGTAAAAAAGTGATCTTTTATTCCCGTTGCTCGTACAAAAACTGCTGCCAGCTGTAGCTGAAGGAGGCCAGCAGCACAACTAGAAGGGGAACCAGCCTAATTTTTGCTTGCACTTTTTATGGAATATCAGGGGATGAAGAGAAGTTTTAAGGGTCGCTGTGGGTCTGTGGCGTGGTAAGGGTTAACACAGCTGGGCTGCAGGGGTCAGTCCCCCATGTCCCCCTCGTGTCCCCTGGTGTCCCCTGCTTGGAGCAGGGCTGATCAGTGCCCTGTGTCCCCCATGTCCCCTGGTGTCCCCTCCTCGGGCCAGGGCCAATCAGTGCCCTGTGTCCCCTGGTGTCCCCCCGTGTCCCCTGCTCGTAGCAGGGCCGAGCAGTGCCCTGTGTCCCCCCGTGTCCCCCCGTGTCCCCTCCTGGAGCAGGGCTGATCAGTGCCCTGTGTCCCCCCGTGTCCCCCCATGTCCCCTCCTGGAGCAGGGCCGGTCAGTGCCCCGTGTCCCCCCGTGTCCCCCGTGTCCCTCCGTGTCCCCTCCTGGAGCAGGGCCGGTCAGTGCCCCATGTCCCCCCGTGTCCCCCTGTGTCCCCTCCTTGGGCCAGGGCCAATCAATGCCCCGTGTCCCCTGGTGTCCCTTGGTGTCCCCTGGTGTCCCCTGGTGTCCCCTCCTCGGGCCAGGGCCAATCAGTGCCCTGTGTCCCCTGGTGTCCCCCCGTGTCCCCTGCTCGTAGCAGGGCCGAGCAGTGCCCTGTGTCCCCCCGTGTCCCCCCGTGTCCCCTCCTGGAGCAGGGCTGATCAGTGCCCTGTGTCCCCCCGTGTCCCCCCATGTCCCCTCCTGGAGCAGGGCCGGTCAGTGCCCCGTGTCCCCCCGTGTCCCCCGTGTCCCTCCGTGTCCCCTCCTGGAGCAGGGCCGGTCAGTGCCCCATGTCCCCCCGTGTCCCCCTGTGTCCCCTCCTTGGGCCAGGGCCAATCAATGCCCCGTGTCCCCTGGTGTCCCTTGGTGTCCCCTGGTGTCCCCTGGTGTCCCCTGCTCGGGCCAGAGCCAATCAGTGCCCCGTGTCCCCCCATGTCCCCCATGTCCCCTCCTCAGAGCAGGGCCAATCAGTGCCCCGTGTCCCCCCATGTCCCCCATGTCCCCCCGTGTCCCCTCCTGGAGCAGGGCCAGTCAGTGCCCCGTGTCCCCTCCTGGAGCAGGGCTGATCAGTGCCCCGTGTCCCCTCTGTGTCCCCTGGTGTCCTCCCGTGTCCCCCTGTGTCCCCCCTTGTCCCCCCGTGTCCCCTCCTGGAGCAGGGCCTGCCAGTGCCCCGTGTCCCCCCGTGTCCCCTCCTGGAGCAGGGCCGAGCAGTGCCCCGTGTCCCCCATGTCCCATGGTGTCCCCTCCTCAGAGCAGAACTGATCAGTGCCCCATGTCCCCCCATGTCCCCCCGTGTCCCTTCCTCCCAGCAGGGCCGGTGCCTGTTTGCCAGCGGCAGCCCCTTCGAGCTGGTCACCCTGAAGGACGGGAGGACCTTCAAGCCAGGCCAAGGAAACAACGCTTACATCTTCCCAGGTAATAAACGGAACTGTCCCAGTCTGACCTCTGCGACTGGGCTGCCGGCACCTTTCCTGCGCCTTTCCCTGTGCTGCGCGGGGCACAGCTGGTGAAGCAGCACGCATTTCGGAGCCTGGGGAAAGGAGTGGCTGGGTGACAGACAGTTCAGGGTGGATGTGGGGCACCTGCCTGCACAGTGAGCAAACCCAGCTGGATGCTGCTGAGAAAACAAAAGGGTGTTACTAAAGGCTTTGGAAGCTGCTGCATTGTGGTTCTGCTGCTTGTTTGGGGAGGAAATGATTTATTAAAAAAATATGGATATTGATCTAGTAGCGATATCCAACTGTGACAGACAAAAACTCTCTAACAGTTTAAAGTTAGAAAGTGTATGTTTATTGTGTGTGGGATCGCTCCCAAATACATACCGCCCCTTCCAGGTGATTACAGAGTCTTTTTATCCATACAAGTATTGAATATACAAAATACAAATACATATTCATAATTTTGGTACATCCCATTCCCCGCTTCGTATGCTAATCACTCCAAAAGCCATTAAGCATGCGTAGTTTGTCCCTTGAAATGGGTCGGTGGTCCCTTTCATGGGGAGGGGTCCCAAAATGAGGAAGTCAATGAAGTCTTCCTCGTTCTGACCTTTCTACCTTTTCAATGCCAATATGACAAATGAACTCTTGGTGGAACTCCCATTCCTTGTCTTCAATTGGTTTCAGAACAGAGGAGGCCACAATTGTCTTATGTTCCTAAAAGATATTAATCAGTTTCTATATTCTTCATTATAAACCAGCTAACTAAACATTGTGCTGACAAGCAATTAATTATTAGTTAACTACTAACTCCTAACTTCATCAAGGCCTACTCATTTATTATTCTTGTTTTAATTAACTCTAGTAAGGCTTATTTCTAACTAAAATCTTAGCTCCTCAAAATCTCTAAATGCCCTAAAGTTTACGTTTCAGAAAGGAGAAAACAGAGGTTAATACGCACTTGAAGTTGTGTTAACTCTCAGAGTCAGTGGTTCTTAAAGCTGTATCTGCACAGGGGGCGTAGGAAAGTAGCACTGGGGATGTTTCTGTGCCTTCCCCTTTCCTCCCCGAGCTGCAAAGCTCCAGCCCGTTCTGGAAGCGCTGCTGTGGCCAGTGCTGTGAGTGTGGCAGTGTCGCTGCCCGGGGCAGGGCTGGGGGAGATTCCTTATCCCGAGCCGTGCCACGGCTCTGTGGGTGCGTGCAGAAAGCTGCGGGGAGGTTTTCAGGGGTAACGCTGAGGTGGCTGGCAGCTCCTCGCAGCAGGCTGCGCACTTACAGCGCGTGGCCCTGACTGGCAGCGGTGTCCTTGCAGGCGTGGCTCTGGCTGTGATCCTCAGCAGCGTCCGGCACATCAGCGACAAGGTGTTCCTGGAGGCTGCCAAGGTGAGTCTGGGGGCAGAGCAGCCTGTGGCTCCTGACATGGCAGGGGTGACTTTTCCCAAATCCTGCTGGAATACAGTGGTTTCCTGTTTGGTGTCTGTTGGCTTGTCCCTCTGTCAGCGTTCCGGAACACAAATAATCACGGGATATCATTATCTGCAGGTGCTTTTATGGAGAGCTCTGGGAATCAGGGTGCAGCCCCAAATCTGACTCCCACACGGCTTTCGAGCTGAACCTGTTCTATATTCTATCCTGATATAACTTCGATATTAATTTGCATATTAGTTATTAAATTTACATTGTTTAGGAACACAAATAATCATGGGATATCATTACCTGCAGGTGCTTTTATGGAGAGCTCTGGAATCAGGGGTACAGACCCAAATCTGACTCCCACACGGCTTTCAAGCTGAACCTATTCTATATTCTATCCTGATATAACTTTGATATTAATTTGCATATTAATTATTAAATTTACATTGTTTAGGAACACAAATAATCACAGGATATGATTCCATGCAGGTGCTGTTATTGAGAGCTCTGGGAATCGGGTACAGACCCAAATCTGACTCCCACACGGCTTTCAAGCTGAACCTATTTTATATTCTATCGTTATATAACTTACATATTAATTATTAAACTTACATCGTTCTATTGTGTACATTGACATGAGTTTCTCGTGATCTTTCTTAGGTCCCTGACCACAGTTTCTCATGATTCTTCTTATGATTAAACAGTAATAATATTTAATTACTAAACAACCATCACATCTAACAATTATATCATTATCATGTACCAGCTACACAGGTGCAGTTCTAGCAAGTACAAGTTCTCCATGTGCTTAGGGTGTTTATTTTTCCAGGGCCTACTAATCTGATTTTTCCTTTTAACCCTAAATCCCCACGATTTTAAAACCCTTTTACTATCACCCCCACAGTGGGAGGGGAAAAAAGTGTTTTGATCAAACGAAGCCCGAATGAGGTTCCCCTGGAGTTGTGATGATGTAGGCAGTGTGTCCCCGTGTGAATGACTGTGGCAGCAGGGCTGTGGGGGATTCATCCCCCAAAATACCAGAGCTTGCTTTGCTAAATGCTTGCGGTCACAGCGTGCTGATTCTCAGTTCCTCAGATGGAAAATGTTGAGATCCTGAGTGCCTCGCGCCGGTGCTTTGGGAGCACTCTGGTGTTTCTCTCAGGTCTTCTGGCTTGTTGTTAGTCACATTTGGGGTGCAGCAAATTAAAAGTGTTTGTCTCCCTGACTCAGGCTTTGGCAGAGCAGTTGACAGATGAAGAGCTTGCCCAAGGAAGACTTTATCCTCCGCTGTCCAATATCAGGGAAGTTTCTATTTATATTGCTGTCAAGGTGAGTATGAAATATAAAATTGCACTGCACTAAAATGGTTTATGTGTACATTAACCTGCTGAGTTGCGCAGTGTGACCCTTGAATATGATGTGCTTGGGCAACACCCAGTTCTTTGTGCCTGCAATAAGAGAAGCGCATAAAAACCTCCCCTTTGTTGTGTGCTTCAGCTTGGCAGCCACAATGGGCCAAAATCACACTCCTCTGATTCCTGAAACTCAGTTCTGAGATCCCATCTAAGCCGTGTGGGGATATAGAGACACGGAGGTGCTGAGGAGAGAAGACAAAGGAGCAAAAGCCATTTATTGTGCTTCTAAGCTTTGTTTATATTAACTTCTTACCTTGGTCTGCATGGCCCCACGTTGGGCGCCAGTCTGTAAAGACGTTTATTGGGTTTTCACGGATGGATACAAGCAAGATCTCTGTTGGTTCTCTTGGGGGGTGAGGTTTATTCAGGATGCAGAAAGGCCCTGCCTCGAGCTGTGTAGCAGCACGTGGCTGGGCCTGAGGTGATGGGGGAGGGGAGAGACAAAGAGGGGAGCAGGGACTCCCGGAGGACGCTCCAGGAGGAGAAGGGAAGATCCAAGAGAGCGTCCAGCCCCCCGGAGACCCCTTATCAAGTGGGGCTCCAGGGTGGGCTGGAACAGGACCTGGGCCAATGGGGTCACAGACACTTTATGGTTCAGGGGAGGGTTACAGGTGTGGAGTGAACCATACATTCTGGGGGGTGAGATGGAACAGTCCATTTGGCTTTTGGATCCCCCTGTAGGTAAGGGTATTGTCCAGCCTGTAGGGGGCATTATATTCGTCCTGGCTGTACTATTGTGGTTCTCAATCATATTTATCTACCCTTCCCAACAGTCGTGCATTGCTCCATTGGTAACTCTGCTTTGTCCATGTGTCCCTGGACCGGTAGCTCTGTTTTGCCCACGAGGCAAGCACACATCTTTTCATTAATCTACCTGCTAGGTGCTGTGAGCATCATTTACTCGGGCTGACACCCCTTTGCCAGCCAGCAGCTTTTCTGCTGCTTCTTTCTCCTGGCAAATTTGCTGTTGTACCCCCGAGGATGGCAGATTCGCCTGTTCCAGAGCTGGTCCGTTCAGCACGCACGTTCTGCTGAGCGTGAAAGGCAAAAGGCTTTGTGAATCTGAACTTGGAAAGTTTTCTTCTCGGCACATCAGCACTGCTGCTCCTGTGGTGCTGACAAAATTTAGTTAATTATATGAGGAGTTCTCCATCTGCATTGTCGGAATCTGAGGTATCGATGATTCCGAGATTGTAGAAAGTCTCTGTCTGTCAGCCCCGCTGCCAAAGCAGAAGCCATAATTGGTCTGTGCTGTTTCAAGGTTGTTTATTCTGTTTATCTCTAACATGTTCTGCTGCCCTGCCGCAGCTCTGTCCTGCAGGGCAGCGTGTGGGGCTCTGCCCTCAGTGGGATGGTACAAACATTAAATACCACAAACTACCTGTGCTGGATTTACAATAACGTGCCAATATCTGTCACCTACGTTGGACAGTGTGTCCCCAGCCTGAACCAACAGAAAAATGCCAACACCACAGTGAAACATGGAGGGCATGAAGAAGGAGAAAAAGGACAAGACACACCCAATTCCTCCATCTTGTCCCCTCTGAACCCCTAATCTAGAATCCTAAAATTTTACTTTTGCACCCGTGTCACACTTAATTATTACTGATATCAAACACTCAGAGCTGGTAATTCATCCTGTAAGATTGAAAACTCTTTTCCACGGACAGAGATCACAGCCAGTGTCTCTCGGGGCTCTGTCCAGGGGGGTTCCTGACCCTTGCCAGGGTCCCAGGGCAGCCAGAGGGAAGCTCTGGGTTCCCACAACAGCGAGCTCACGGCTACCTGGCAATCTCGGCAGAGACGCCGGGGCAGCGGCATGCGCCGCTCACCACCGGCCACCCACGGGGCCCGGGGGCCGCGTGGAAATAAAGGCAACAGTGCCGTTCCCTCCTTAGGTGATGGAGTTCCTGTACGCCAACAACATGGCCTTCCACTACCCCGAGCCGGCCGACAAGAACCGCTACATCCGCTCCAAGGTCTGGACCTACGAGTACGAGTCCTTCATGCCGGACGTGTACGACTGGCCCGAGTCCAAGGTGCACTGACGCAGCCCCGCGCCCGCTCCGCAGGCAGCACCTCCTACTCTGCAGGGATCCCCTCCTCAGACCAACTGTAACCACCATCTTTGACTCCTCTAATTTATTTGTGCTCATTTCGTTGCCTTTTTTTTTTTTTTTTTGTTTTTGTCGGTTTTTATCGCCCCTGTTTTTCACCTGATTCCTCCCAAGTACCTGATAAACTGTACGGATGATGGCATCTGCCACAGGGATGAGAGAGCCTTCCAAAATTAATTTAAATTACAACATTTCTAGCTTAGAGCCAGCACCACAGGCAAGAATTCTGTCGATGATATTTTAGCTGCATGTGTTTGATGATGAACTGTAGCTCTCTCATCTCTGCTGATCTCCAGAATTATTTATTTCTGCCTTTTATAATCAGTCTTCTAATCGTTCCAGTGTTGTCACACTGGATTAGCTGTGACATCAAGGGAGACCACTTGTCATAGAAAAAAAACAAAAGGGCAGTTAAAGACAACTTCAAGAGTTTGATGGGTCTTCTGTTTTGTGAAATGTTTAAAGATGCCCGTGTCCAGACATCCTTGCGGCATTGGCTGCTGTTTCCCTGAGGGGCAGCGAGATGTACACCTGTGGAGGCTGCAGCAAAGTCTGCAGCTTTGTTTTCATCACTCCATGAAATCTGTTCTCAGGAAAAATGTGAGCTAGTTCAAATTGTCCTTGAGAAGCCTGAAAATGTGCTAATCACTCAATAGCTTTTAAAAACAAAGATGTGCTGTTGCAGAATAAATTTTATCTAGTAGAAGTAGGACCTGAAGTAATTGATGGAAATCTTTTTAGAGATTTTGCAAGGAGATTTTAAGCAAAACGATGCACCAAAGGATCTTTACTTAAGTTTTTAATTCTTTCAAGATTCTGTTTTGTCTAAGCCAGGTTGCTGTCTCCCTCGCACCCCCTTGTCCTCACGAAAAGACTCGTGTGTGATTTTGAGAAGGTGTTGAGAAGGCTTCCCCTGTGTGGGGAAAGAAGACTGATTATATAAACACAGAAAAGAGTGATGTGGGGAAAAAAACTGTGGTGTTCACACTGTGGTAAAAGTGTTGTGTGGTGGGGCTCGAAGTGCTTCACTGCCGAGTGCTGGCGTGCACGTGGGCGGGAGCTCGCACTTGCAGGTGAATGTACAAAAGACACCAACACACACATAGGATGTTTTTACAGATTGCTTTCTTTCGCCTATTTTTGCTATGCCTTGTTTGTATCGTATTTAAATTAGTGATCTTACTGAGAAAGAAATTATTTATTCGATGTACGCGTTATTTTTGCCTTCCGAAGCCTGTTGTGTTGTGCCAGTGGAGTTCTGCACCACTGGATTCTGGAGCACTGGGAGCACACGCAGCCAGTCAGGCAGACGAGTAACAAAAGCACCCAAAATGCACCGACCTCGTGTCCCAGCTGAGAGCAATCACAGGGAATAAGGATCCACACCCACCCCTCAGTCTGTTTTGTTTCCAAGGGTTGCAGCTGCTGTCTGTAGCCAGGGGCCCCGGTAGCCCCCAGGAAAAGCTGTAGCTTGGGGAAGCGGCTTCCCTTGGAAGGAAATCCTGGGAAAAGCAGTCCCTAAAGAGCTGCGGGCCCTCAGGAGCGGCCCTGGGGTGTGCTGGGGGTCTGGTCTGGTGGATTTTTCCCTTCAGTGTGCCCCCCTTGTTTTTCCTGTTGGCTACAGGTAACCTGTCAGCTCACGGAGTTACAAGTCTGTTTCACTCTCTCTTTAGTCTTCTCCAGGATTATTTCTTTTTGATGCATAGAATTTTAAGATACCTAGATTCACGTTCAGTTTTCCTTCAGGTACAATTAATCCTTGAACTAATTACAACTGCTAATCTTGCTGGCTAGTAAGGAACCAGTTTCCTTTTTCATATTCTACTTAACATGATTTTTTTCTGTTGGCTGTTTTATTCAAAACAATAACCTTACTGGTCTTTATCTGTACAGAAAATTCTCTTAGGCAGTACGCAAAGGGAAACAGGTGTCACCAGGATGCATTTTGTCACGTTACATAGTGTAAGTTACAAAAATACGTCACCTAAAGGACCACCTTTGGTGTTGTAGCTTGTCACACAGCGCCCGTGACTTGCCCTCCAAATGATTTTATAAAAGACTGTCTTCCATGTCTCCTTGGGGTATGCAGAACCCCTCTGAGAGGATCAGGAGCTTCGCTGAGGTCAGTCTTCTCCAGGATTTGTCCAATCCTTGCTCCTTAAAATCAGCAGGAGCAGGACTGAGCCTCTTGGCAGCAGCCTGTAGGAGTGTGAAGGTATCTAAGGAAGCACAGCCTTTCTTTATAAAATACTGTGGTTTTGTTAAAAGCTGTTGCACAGGTTTGTGTGTCCCTGAAGCCTCTGCTGGGGTAGGAGGAGACGATTGAAATGTCGTGTCTGATACATTTTGAACACCCCAGTGTGAGCGTGGCACGAGTTCTCGGTTACATTTGCGGACAGTGGTGCGTCCTGATCCGTTGTGTTCGTTTCCCAAGCTTCAAACCAAGCGACACTTCACCTGCAGAGCGGTGCGTAACTGCGGTCGGCGCGTGTCCTTCCTCTTGTACTGTTGTTTCCAGCACGCTGTTTTACGGGGATAAAGTAACTCTGTCTCACTCCGGTAGTACCCGCGAAGACGAACGATACAATTTTTAGTTTCTGGGTGGCGGCCCTCCGCGGCGACTGTTCCTGTGGGAGAGTGGGGATCACTATTGTACAGCTCCCACCCGGGTTTCAGTCCGGCTGACCCTCCCCGTGCTTCCCGTTCTCCGTGGGGATGGCAGGACTCGCCCCTGGCACCGCGGCAGCTGGGCAGGGAGCTTCTGTCAGCACCTCCTGCTCCCCGACACGCCAGCTCCCCGCGCTCCATCCGCTTCGTCTCATCCATTCTCCAGCCAGATCCTTCCTAACGGGAATAAAAACACTCTCGGCGCAAACGATGGCGGCTTTGTCAACAAAACAGCAAAGTAATCTGCATTTGTTTATACCTTAAACATACCTGGCCTTACGCAAATCGATGTGAGCCTGCCGCGGCACTTGTGAGAACAGTTCCAGCCTGATCCGTGCGGGGTTGGCTGTGCCTGGGAGGGTCACTGCCCAGCTGAAACTAAAACTGTATGTAAAATGTGAAGTGGTTGGGGTTTCTTCCTACTTTATAACGTTGTAACTCTATTGAAATGTGTGTTCTAGTCTTCTATTTTCTTAGTAAAATGCATTCCCTTTGCCTAAGTTGTACCTGATGCTTTTTAAACTAAAAAAACACCAACAAATCAAAAGGAAAAATGATTGATCTGTCCAGGATTGGGAAAAGTCCCTTTGCCAAGGTGCTTTGTAGATGGTTACATGTGATGATCTCTAAGGTCTTTTCCTAGAATCATGGAATCAGAGGATGGTTTGAGTTGGAAGGGACCTTAAAGCTCGTTCTGTTCCATCGACTGCCATGTGCAGGGACACCTTCCACTGTCCCAGGTTATTCCAAGCCCCATCCAACCTGGCCTTGGACACTTCCAGGGATCCAGGGGCAGCCACAGCTGCTCTGGGCACCCTGTGCCAGGGCCTGCCCACCCTCCCAGCCAGCAATTCCTAATTCCCAATATCCCATCTGTCCCTGCCCTCTGGCAGTGGGAGCCATTCCCTGTGTGCTGTCCCTGCCTGCCTTGTCCCCAGTCCCTCTGCAGCTCTCCTGGAGCCCCTTGAGGCCCTGGCAGGGGCTCTGAGCTCTCCCTGGAGCTTCTCTTGTGCAGGGGAACAGCCCTGAGCACAGGGGCAGAGGGGCAGAACCACGCTGGGGATCAGCCCAGGGCAGGGGGGTTCAGGCTGGGGCAGGTCCAGCTCTCACCCACAGCACCCCCAGCTCCTTCTCCCAGCTCTGCTCATCCCCAGCCTGGGCTGATCCCGGGTGCAGCTCCAACATTTATCATTTAATGCAAATTGAGGTGTAATTTGAGGCGTTTTGTGACGCGTCAGCCGCTCTGAGGGGCAGTTCCCGCCTTCCCTCAGGGCGGCCTCTCGCTGCCGGCCCGCCCCGCCGCGCCGCCCGGGCGGGGAGAGGAGGTGAGGCCGGGAATGGGAGCGGATCTGGAGCGAGATGGGACCCGAAACGACCCCGGGGAGCGGGATGGGACCCGAACCAGTCCCGGGGAGCGGGGAACAGGGAGCGGGGCCCTCATCCCGGGCCGTGTGCCCCGGGCCCGGCCGCGCTCGCTGAGGGGACTCGGCCCGGCCGTCCTCACGGGCCGCGCCTCACGGCGCTGCGGGCGGGCTCTGAGGGGCGCTGGGGACAGGCAGGCCGGGACCGCACACAGGGAATAATGCCTCCCGCTGGGAATTCCCTGGGAATCGGGATTGCTGGGTGTGAGCCTGGGCAGGCCCTGGCACGGGGAAAGTCAGGGAGGTTGGATTGCGGGGCTTTTCCAGGTAACGGGGGGTTGGATTGCGGGGGTTTTCCAGGTAACGGGAGGTGGGATTGCGGGGCTTTTCCAGGTAACTTCCAGCCCAAACCCTTCAGTTCTTGTAGGATTCCGTGGTTTTACACAGGGGGAAAGGGAAATGCAAATATCAGCGTTTGCGGAGTGTTTATTTCCATGTTTTGGTTTGAGGTGGACATGAACCGCGGCTCGCCCAAGGGCAGGTTGCACCTTGGTGTTCCCTGCTGGCCCAGCGGGGAAAGAGTTTGCTTTTGGAATTCCAGAATCCCGGAATGGTTTGGGAAGAGAGTGCTTGATTTTGGAATTCCAGAATCCCAGAATGGTTTGGGAAGGGAGTGCTTGCTTTGGGAAGAGAGTGCTTGCTTTTGGATGGTTTGGGAAGGGAGTGCTTGCTTTGGAATTCCAGAATCCCGGAATGGTTTGGGAAGAGAGTGCTTGATTTTGGAATTCTGAATCCCGGAATGGTTTGGGAAGAGAGCGCTTGCTTTGGAATTCCAGAATCCCAGAATAGTTTGGGTCAGAGGGACCCCAAAGCCCATCCAGTGCCACCCCTGCCATGGGGCAGGGACACCTCCCACTGTCCCAGCCTATTCCAGCCCCATCCAGCCCGGCCTTGGGCACTGCCAGGGATCCAGGGGCAGCCACGGCAAATCCGGGCTTGGGCTGTGTGTTTGCAGCCTTCCAGCGACATAAGAAGGAAATCTCCACTTGTAAAGAATGTGTTGTCTGAAAGTCTTATCCTGCTCTAGGCAGGTTTTACTTTTATGTTTTAAGGGAAAGGGAGTTTGAACTGTGGAGGGTGCCTTCAAACAAAAATGTTTGTTGGTTTCACTGCATAAATACATCGAATCACAGCACAGGCACCCCAACAATCCCACCCTGGGCATCCCTGGCAGCGCTGTCCAAAGGCTCCTGGAGCTCTGGCAGTGCCCATTCCATGGCCCTGCACAGACCCCCAACAATCCCACCCTGGGCATCCCTGGCAGCGCTGTCCAAAGGCTCCTGGAGCTCTGGCAGTGCCCATTCCCTGGGGAGCCTGGGCAGTGCCAGCACCTCTGGGGAAGGATCTTTCCCAAATCCAGGCTTTTCCTCCTGGCCCAGCTCCAGCCGTGCCCTGGAGCGTCCCATCCCCGCATCCTTGGTGTGTGTTGCAGGTGCCACCGCCGGGATGTCCCTGGAGCTGACCTTCCTGGGCACGGGCTCTGCCTTCCCGAGCCCGGCCCGTGGCGCCTCGGCGCTGCTGCTGCGCCGGGACGGGCACTGCTGGCTCTTCGACTGCGGCGAGGGGACGCAGACGCAGCTGATGAGGAGCCACCTCCGAGCAGGTCTGTGCTGTCCGGGTGGCGTGGAGAGGTTTGGTGGGGTCCCAGTGAAGTGTCCCCACTGCAGGGCTGCCCCACCTGCATGGGAGAGGTTCAGCAGGGTCCCAGCGTGTGGGAACCCAGGGCTTCCCTCTGGCTGCCCTGGGACCCTGGCAGGGGTCAGGAACCCCCCTGGACAGAGCCCCCAGAGACACTGTCTGTGATCTCTGTCCATGGAAAAGAGTTTTCAATCTTACAGGATGAATTACAAGCTCTGAGTGTTTGTTATGAGTAATAATTAAATGTGACACGGGTGCAAAAGTAAAATTTTAGGATTCTAGATTAGGGGTTCAGAGGGGACAAGATGGAGGAATTGGGTGTGTCTTGTCCTTTTTCTCCTTCTTCATGCCCTCCATGTTTCACTGTGGTGTTGGCATTTTTCTATTGGTTTATGCTGGGGACACACTGTCCAACGTAGGTGACAGATATTGGCACGTTATTGTAAATCCAGCACAGGCAGTTTCTGGTATTTAATGTTTGTACCATCCCACTGAGGGCAGAGCCCCACACGCTGCCCTGCAGGACAGAGCTGCGGCAGGGCAGCAGAACATGTTAGAGATAAACAGAATAAACAACCTTGAAACAGCACAGACGAATTGTGGCTTCTGCTTTGGCAACGGGGCTGACAGACAGAGACTTTCTACAATCTTGGAATCATCAATACCACAGATTCCGACACCGGCGAAGGGTCCCCGCTGCAGGGCTGCCCCAACCTGCACAGGAGAGGTTTGGTGGGGTCCCATCGAAGTGTCCCCGCTGCAGGACTGCCCAACCTGCTCCGCAGGCAGCTCTGACCGCCCCGTGGTGGAGAACAGCCTCCCGCAGACACACTGAATTAATTTATCGGGCTCGGCAGTGCCAGCGCAGCCCACAGAGCAGCGGCAAACAGGAACGGTTTGTTTCTTGTTTGTCTGGAGGCGGCTCTAGATAAACCTGCGGTGAGCCTTCCCGTGGGTAAATGTCTCTCTTCAAGCGAGGCTGTGTGTTTTGGGGGGAACTTTCACCCTTTGGCAAATAAATCAGAAATAAGTCTCACCCCACTGTGCTTCCACAGTCCTCAGTGGCAGCAGCTGGCTTCTGTCTCCCAAGGAATGAGGATGAATTGTCAGTTACAAACAAACACAAGCTCCTGCTCTTCCAAAACCTGTTAGGGAATTTAAGGACAGGTAGGTGGAGGAGTAATCTCTATGAAATTGTCTCCTGAATTCACCTTAAAACAAAAGAAGGAGATCCTGTCATTCCTGTGGCTCAGTCCCAGCAGGTGCTGGAGGAAATGCCTGGCTGTGTGGGAGCTCAGCAGAGGAGACAGGCAGGCTGCTTAAAGGATGTGTGTCTGCAACGAGGGAGTGTTCTGGGCTCCTCGGACCCAGCCAGGGCAGGACCCAGCTGGGGAGACACAGCCCAGGCACGAAATAAAGCCCAGACGTTTACAGAGCAATTTTCTCTCTTGTTTTAAACCAACCAGTCAGCAATGGTGGGGCTCTTGCCTCTTAAAAGCTCTGAAATCAAAACTGCATGCTGATTTGGTTTTTTTTTTATTTATTTTGTTCATTTCATGGGCTAAAGTCAAAAGGAGGAGCAACACAAGTTCCTCATTGTGTTCCTCGTTAGTCCACAGTTTTCCTGTAAGAGTTGCATTTCTCATGCAGATGTCACCAGCCAGGCCCATTCCCTGCCTGGCTTAGAAGGAGCTAAACCTTGCATCTCTGCAGCCTTTTCTTGTCATATCAGGCCAAAATCTCCCTGGTGTGCAGGGGGAAAGAAATATCTTTTGGTTTGGGATTTATTTGTTAAGCACTGGTGTTAATTTCCCTCCTCCCTTTATTTCAAACACTTGCCAAACTGCGGATCGTTTCTGAATTGTTTCAACGTTTATTTTCCTGTCTTTTCCTGGCTTTGTCTTTTCCTGTTCCGTTCCACAGCCAAAATTACCAAGATTTTCATCACTCACCTTCACGGCGACCACATTTTCGGACTTCCTGGGCTGCTGTGCACGCTCAGCCTCCAGAGCAGCCCCGACGCCAGCAAAGCGCCCGTTGATATTTACGGGCCCCTGGGACTGCGGAGCTTCCTCTGGAGGAGCCTGGAGCTGTCCCACTCCCAGATCCTCTTCCCCTACACCGTCCACGAGCTGGTCCCCACGCGGGACCAGTGTCCCCCGGAAGAATTCAGGGACTTTTCGGGCTTGGACCGAGGCGAGACGCTTGCCCAGGCGCCTCCAGGGAGAGTCCTGCACCTGGAGCCAGGAGAAGACTCCTACCTGCTGCTGGAGGATGAGCAGCTGGTGGTGAGAGCGTTCCGCCTCTTCCACCGCGTGCCCTCCTTCGGCTTCGTGCTGGAAGAAAAGCCCCGGCCTGGGAAGCTCAACGTGCAGAAACTGAAAGACCTCGGTAGCTACTTTGACTTATTTGTCCTCTTTTTACTTCTTTCATGATCACCTTCCTAGGTGTTCTAGCAAATCAGAGCTGCTGTCTCTCTCTGCAGCCTGTTTTAACTCAATTTTCCATTTTCTGTCGAAGGCATTTTGTCACTCTGAGCCAGTGTGTAACACCAGTGCCAGGGTGTATCACAGACCGTGTTCATGCTGGGAGCAGCTGACAAGCTCAGGTGCCAGAGTTTAAACAGCTCAGCGCGGCCTTCAGGAAAACACATGGCCGGTGTATTTGCATGATTTTCTTGACTTTAATAGGAGCAGAATAATTGGTGTTTTTTTATATAGTTTCCTGAGCAGTTTCCCTGTGGCTGCCCCATCCCTGGGAGTGTCCAAGCCCAGGCTGAAGCACTCCAGGACAGTGGAAGGTGTCCCTGCCCATGGCAGGATGAACTTTGAGGCGCCTTCCAACCCCAGCCGTTCTAGCATTCCATGATTTTCTTCAAACACACTCCCTGCTAAGGTTGCAACCTCTTAATTTCTACAAAACATCGGAAATACCGGTCAATTTTTATAGTGAGGTTGTGCTTTTTTCCAGTGAGTCAGCTTTATGTCCCGCACACCTGAAATGGTGTTTTTAAAGCCGACACCGGTATAAGGAGATGATGAGTGCAGCGCTTACGAGCTGTTTGCTTTGCCTGCCAGGAGTCCCGCCAGGCCCTTTGTACGGGCAGCTGAAGCGCGGCGCCGCCGTCGTCCTGGAGAGCGGCGCGACGGTGCGTCCCGGCGACGTGCTGGGCGCGCCCGTGCCCGGCAGGAAGGTCTGCGTCCTGGGCGACTGCTCGGGGCCCGTGGGGCCGGCGGCCGAGCGGCTGTGCCGGGGGGCGGACGTGCTGGTGCACGAGGCCACGCTGGAGGACGGAATGCAGGAGCTGGCGCGGGAGCGCGGGCACAGCACGCCCGGCGCGGCCGCGCGGTTCGCCCGGTGCTGCTGCGCCCGCAGGCTGGTGCTGACCCACTTCAGCCAGCGGTACCGGCCCGACGACCTCGGCCGGCTCAAGAGACAGGCAGAGGCCATGCTGGATGGACAGGAGGTGACGCTGGCCGAGGACTTCATGACCATCGAGATACCGCTGAAACGGTGAAAAACAAGGACTTCTTAAGGAGATCCCAATGAAACAGTGAAAAACAAGGACTTTGTGACCACAGAGATCCCAGTGAAACAGTGAAAAACAAGGATTCATAAGGAGATCCCAATGAAACAGTGAAAAACGAGGACTTTATAATCAGATCCCAATGAAACAGTGAAAAACAAGGACTTCATAAGGAGATCCCAATGAAACAGTGAAAAACAAGGACTTTATAATCAGATCCCAATGAAAAAGTGAAAAACAAGGATTCATAAGGAGATCCCAGTGAAAAAGTGAAAAACAAGGATTCATAAGGAGATCCCAGTGAAACGGTGAAAAACAAGGACTTCATAAGGAGATCCCAATGAAACAGTGAAAAACAAGGATTCATAAGGAGATCCCAATGAAACAGTGAAAAACAAGGACTTTGGGACCACAGAGATCCCAGTGAAACAGTGAAAAACACGGATTCATAAGGAGATCCCAGTGAAACTGAAAAACAAGGGCTTTATAATCAGATCCCAATGAAACAGTGAAAAACAAGGACTTTGTGACCACAGAGATCCCAATTAAACAGTGAAAAACACGGATTCATAAGGAGATCCCAGTGAAACAGTGAAAAACAAGGACTTTAAAAACAGATCCCAATTAAAAAGTGAAAAACGAGGACTTCTTAAGGAGATGCCAATGAAATAGTGAAAAACAAGGATTCATAAGGAGATCCCAGTGAAACAGTGAAAAACAAGGACTTTAAAAACAGATCCCAATTAAAAAGTGAAAAACGAGGACTTCTTAAGGAGATGCCAATGAAATAGTGAAAAACAAGGACTTCATAAGGAGATTCCAGTGAAACAGTGAAAAACGAGGACTTTGTGACCACAGAGATCCCAATGAAACAGTGGAAAACAAGGACTTCATAAGGAGATACCAATGAAACAGTGAAAACCAAGGACTTTATAATCAGATCCTAATGAAAAAGTGAAAAACGAGGACTTTGTGACCACAGAGATCCCAGTGAAACAGTGAAAAACAAGGATTCATAAGGAGATCCCAGCGAAACAGTGAAAAACAAGGACTTTAAAATCATATCCCAATGAAAAAGTGAAAAACGAGGACTTCTTAAGGAGATGCCAATGAAACAGTGAAAAACAAGGATTCATAAGGAGATCCCAGTGAAATAATGAAAAACAAGGATTCATAAGGAGATCCCAGTGAAACAATGAAAAACAAGGATTCATAAGGAGATCCCAATGAAAAAGTGAAAAACAAGGATTCATAAGGAGATCCCAGTGAAACAGTGAAAAACAAGGACTTTATAATCAGATCCCAATGAAACAGTGAAAAACGAGGACTTTGTGACCACAGAGATCCCAATGAATGCAGATTTTTCTACCCAATTACAAGATACCCAAACCGAAGAAGAGAAAAGAAAGGAACTTGAGACAACACCCTGTACCCTCCATCTTGAACCCATCTATAACACACCTCTTAAATATAAATTAAATAATAAACCACTGCCAACAAGACAATAATCTGAATATTTTATCTTGCAGATTCATGCTACAGTGTAAGTTTTTAGTTAATTATAACACACAAACTTCCAGTACTGTATTTTAAATTTCTTGATTATTTTTATGACTACTTTTATTTCTTCTATATCTTAATTTTTAAAAGTCTAATCTTTACTTAATGAGTCCCTGCTTTAAACTATAAATCCACATTCTTACTGTTAACAGTTAAGTTTAGAAACATTTTCCAAAATCTCAAATCAAATCCTGTGTTTTAGGCTAAACTTTAACTTAGAAAACCAAAATCCTGAAGGTTTTACACCCAAACAGCAGAAACCAATGATTTTACACCCAAACACAGCCCAACCCTGGTGTGACACCCAAACACAGCCCAACCCTGGTGTGACACCCAAACACAGCCCAACCCCTGGTGTGACACCCAAACACAGCCCAACCCTGGTGTGACACCCAAACACAGCCCAACCCTGGTGTGACACCCAAACACAGCCCAACCCTGGTGTGACACCATCAACAGCCCAACCCTGGTGTGACACCCAAACACAGCCCAACCCTGGTGTGACACCCAAACACAGCCCAACCCTGGTGTGACACCCAAACACAGCCCAACCCTGGTGTGACACCATCAACAGCCCAACCCTGGTGTGACACCCAAACACAGCCCAACCCTGGTGTGACACCCAAACACAGCCCAACCCTGGTGTGACACCCAAACACAGCCCAACCCTGGTGTGACACCATCAACAGCCCAACCCTGGTGTGACACCCAAACACAGCCCAACCCTGGTGTGACACCCAAACACAGCCCAACCCTGGTGTGACACCATCAACAGCCCAACCCTGGTGTGACACCCAAACACAGCCCAACCCACACCCAAACACAGCCCAACCCTGGTGTGACACCATCAACAGCCCAACCCTGGTGTTACACCCAAACACAGCCCAACCCTGGTGTGACACCCAAACACAGCCCAACCCCTGGTGTGACACCCAAACACAGCCCAACCCTGGTGTGACACCCAAACACAGCCCAACCCTGGTGTGACACCCAAACACAGCCCAACCCTGGTGTGACACCCAAACACAGCCCAACCCTGGTGTGACACCCAAACACAGCCCAACCCTGGTGTGACACCATCAACAGCCCAACCCTGGTGTGACACCATCAACAGCCCAACCCTGGTGTGACACCCAAACACAGCCCAACCCTGGTGTGACACCCAAACACAGCCCAACCCTGGTGTGACACCATCAACAGCCCAACCCCTGGTGTGACACCCAAACACAGCCCAACCCTGGTGTGACACCCAAACACAGCCCAACCCTGGTGTGACACCCAAACACAGCCCAACCCTGGTGTGACACCCAAACACAGCCCAACCCTGGTGTGACACCCAAACACAGCCCAACCCTGGTGTGACACCATCAACAGCCCAACCCTGGTGTGACACCATCAACAGCCCAACCCTGGTGTGACACCCAAACACAGCCCAACCCTGGTGTGACACCATCAACAGCCCAACCCTGGTGTGACACCCAAACACAGCCCAACCCTGCTGTGACACCATCAACAGCCCAACCCTGGTGTGACACCATCAACAGCCCAACCCTGGTGTGACACCCAAACACAGCCCAACCCTGGTGTGACACCATCAACAGCCCAACCCTGGTGTGACACCCAAACACAGCCCAACCCTGGTGTGACACCATCAACAGCCCAACCCTGGTGTGACACCATCAACAGCCCAACCCTGGTGTGACACCCAAACACAGCCCAACCCTGGTGTGACACCCAAACACAGCCCAACCCTGGTGTGACACCCAAACACAGCCCAACCCTGGTGTGACACCCAAACACCGCCCAACCCTGGTGTGACACCATCAACAGCCCAACCCTGGTGTGACACCCAAACACAGCCCAACCCTGGTGTGACACCCAAACACAGCCCAACCCTGGTGTGACACCCAAACACAGCCCAACCCTGGTGTGACACCCAAACACAGCCCAACCCTGGTGTGACACCATCAACAGCCCAACCCTGGTGTGACACCCAAACACAGCCCAACCCTGGTGTGACACCCAAACACAGCCCAACCCTGGTGTGACACCCAAACACAGCCCAACCCTGGTGTGACACCCAAACACAGCCCAACCCCTGGTGTGACACCCAAACACAGCCCAACCCTGGTGTGACACCCAAACACAGCCCAACCCTGGTGTTACACCATCAACAGCCCAACCCCTGATTTTACATTTTTCTCAATGAATTTTTCTTTCCATTAATCATTTCCTCATTTCCAGAGAGGAAAATTCCTCTGCACTCACCCAGATGTGCCTGAGAATTTCCCCTGATAGCAGACAGAGCTTTAGCAAGTTCTGGGCGTTTAAATGAAGACTTTTTAAATTATTTTTAAGCTTCGAATAACAGGTTTTAAACACCCTTGTGCCTTCCTGGAAGAGTTCCTCTAAGTTTAGTTCCTTTTTGGTGTTTTAGTTGTTACCCGCAGGACTTATTAAAACTGCAGAAGCTTTTCACGGTGTGGGAAGTAGGAAGGAAGAGGGAAGGAGATGTGAAGGATTTTGTGACAGCAGTTTGTTGTTGTTGTGGGGGTATTTTTGGGTTATTTTGGGGTTTTGTTTTGATTTGTTTGTTGCTGTTATGATTTTGGTTTTTTTCTGTTCTTTTTTTACCAGGCTTTAGAAGGAGTTGTGTCTCACTGCGCTACGTTTGTTTGTAAGGAGCAGCGCGTTAATTATTCACCTGGCGCGGTTTGGTCGCAGAAATGTGTGTTCTGGCGAGCTGGCAGGACTGGCCCGGCTCTGCCTGAAATCCGCGGTTTGGCACAGAGCCGCTGGGACAGCCGAGTGCATTTTGTGTTATTAATGCCGAATTGTTGATTTGCATTCATAATTAAATTCATTATTGTTATTATTAATAATGGGAATGCAGTGATCGGCAGCTGGAGGCAGTGGCGTTGGAGCACTTCTCCTTCTTCTCCCTCTCCTTCTCCTTCTCCTTCTCCTTCTCCTCCTCCTCCTCCTCCTCCTTCTCCTTCTCCTTCTCCTTCTCCTTCTCCTTCTCCTTCTCCTTCTCCTTCTCCTTCTCCTTCTCCTTCTCCTTCTCCTTCTCCTTCTCCTTCTCCTTCTCCTTCTCCTTCTCCTTCTCCTTCTCCTCCTTCTCCTTCTCCTTCTCCTTTTCTGTTGGTTTAAGGCACAGACACGCTGCCCAACATAAATGACAGATACTAGAAACTATATTTACATTATTTTAAACAAAAAGAGGCAGGTTTTGGTATAAAATAAACACCGTCCCAAGGGGGGAGTCTGTGTGGACCGACCTGCTGGATGCAGAACAGCCCCTGGAGAAAAAACGCTGTACTAAGAGAAAATCAACAACCCTGAGAAGCCGCCCCTGTGCATTCTGACTCCAATTCCATCTAGGGAGAATCTCTGAAGGAGCTGGGAAGGGGCTGGAGAGTTCCTGAGGGAGCTGGGAAGGGGCTGGAGAGTTCCTGAGGGAGCTGGGAAGGGGCTGGAGAGTTCCTGAGGGAGCTGGGAAGGGGCTGGAGAGTTCCTGAGGGAGCTGGGAAGGGGCTGGAGAATCCCTGAGGGAGCTGGGAAGGGGCTGGAGAATCCCTGAGGGAGCTGGGAAGGGGCTGGAGAGTTCCTGAGGGAGATGGGAAGGGGCTGGAGAGTTCCTGAGGGAGCTGAGGGGGCTCAGCCTGGAGCAAAGGAGGATCCCCAGGGATCTTTTCCCTCTCTGGAATTCCCTGCCAGGAGGGGACAGTTGGGGAGGATTTGGGATCGCCCCAGGGAACAGGGACAGGAGGAGAGGGAACGGCCTCAGGCTGGGCCAGGGCAGGCTCAGGGTGGGCAGCAGCAGGAATTTCCCCATGGAAAGGGGCTCAGGAACTGGAACTGCCAGGGAGGTGGTGGGATCCCGATCCCTGAAGTGTCCCAGGAGGTCGGGACGTGTCCCGGAGAGCTCCGGGGGCTGGCAGGGTGGGGAGGGGGCACTGCCCGCACTCCTGGTCCTGTGGGGGTGTCCTGCATCCAGCGGGATCCCGTGGGATCCACTGGGACCCAGTGGGACGCTGTGAGATCCAGTGGGATCCCGTGGGATCCAGTGGGACACTGGGAGATCCCATCGGATCCAGTGGGATCCAGTAACATGCCATAGGATGCTGTGGGATCCAGTGGGACGCCGTGGAATCCTATGGGATCCAGTGAGATCCAGTGGGACGCTGTGGGATGCTGTGGGATCCCCTGGGAAGCTGTGGAACACTGTGGGACACTGTGGGATCCAGTGAGACCCAGTGAGATCCAGTGGGACCCAGTGGGATGCTGTGGGATCCCGTGGGACACTGTGGGATCCCCTGGGATGCTGTGGGATCCCATGGGACGCTGTGGGATCCTGTGGGATCCCGTGGGATGCTGCCGGATCCCACTGGATCCAGTGGGACTCGGTGGGATGCTGTGGGATCCCGTGGAATGCTCAGAGATCCCATTGGATCCAGTGGCATCATGTGGGATAATGTGAGATCCTGTGGGATCCCGTGGGATCCAGTCGGATGCAGTGGGACCCAGTGGGATCCCATGGGATGCTGTGGGATCCCGTGGGACGCCGTGGGACGCTGTAGGATTCAGTGGGACCCTGTGGGACACTGTGTCACCCCGTGGTACGCTGTGGGATCCCATGGGATCCCGTGGGATCCCGGGGCACGCTGTGGATTCCCTGGGATCACTGTGAATCCCGTGGGACACTGTGGATCCCCTGGGATCCCCTGGGATCCCTGTGGAATCCCGTGTGATCCCCTGGGGTCACTGTGGATCCCCTGGGATCACTGTGGGATCACTGGGATCACTGTGGGATCCCAGGGCATGCTGTGGGACGCTGTGGATCCCCTGGGGTCACTGTGGATCCCCTGGGATCACTGCGGGATCCCGTGGCACGCTGTGTGATCCCGCGGCACGCTGTGGATCCCCTGGGATCCCCTGGGATCCCTGTCGATCCCCGGGATCCATTGGGACCCACAGGACCGCCGGTATCTCAGCACGGACCTGCCCGCCCGCCCGCCGCTGGCCGCAGCGCGCCGCCCGCAAACCACAAACACAACGCGCCCGCCCGCGCCCCTCGGGCCGCCGCGCAGGCGCCGCGGGACCCGGATGTGGCGCATGCGCGGCACGGGCGGCCCGGACGCGTCGGCGGCGGCGGCGGCACCGAGCGGAGAAGGCGGAGAGCGGCAAACGGCAAACAGCGGAACGGGCACGGGCACGGGCAGCGCCGGACCGCGGGCACGGCCGCAGCCCCGCCCGGCTGCCCTGCCAACACCGGCTGCCCTGCCCGCAGCGCCGCCCCGCCCCGCCGAGCCTGGGGGCGGAGGCCCCGGCCTGCCCGCCGCCCCTCACGGCGGCCTCGCACAGGTAAAGTCAGTCCCGCCGGGCCCGGATCCCCTCAGGGAGTCATTCCCCGTCCCTCCGGCACCGCCACAGCTTCCCTGCCCTGCTTATAACCCCTTTTCCCCGCGATAAGCCGCGATCCCTTCGGCAGCGCCTGCCCGGCCCGTCCCAGACCGCGGTGTGCCTGAGGGGAACACAGAACCGCTCCGTAACCATAGAGAACTTTGTGGTGTTATCTCCTAAAGGATACACAGCCGGACTGTGCCCGGCGGACATGGCCCCGCTGTCCGCACTGGGGTTAGTGCTGTGGGATCTGAGAGGGTGTTAGTGAGAGATCCCTAAAGAGTGTGTTAGTGATGGATTCTGTCCCAGCTCACAGCTCCTGTCCCAGCTCACAGCTCCTGTCCCAGCTCACAGCTCCTGTCCCAGCTCAGGGCTCCTGTCCCAGCTCAGGGCTCCTGTCCCAGCTCAGGGCTCCTGTCCCAGCTCAGGGCTCCTGTCCCAGCTCAGGGCTCCTGTCCCAGCTCACAGCTCCTGTCCCAGCTCACAGCTCCTGTCCCAGCTCAGGGCTCCTGTCCCAGCTCACAGCTCCTGTCCCAGCTCACAGCTCCTGTCCCAGCTCACAGCTCCTGTCCCAGCTCACAGCTCCTGTCCCAGCTCACAGCTCCTGTCCCAGCTCACAGCTCCTGTCCCAGCTCAGGGCTCCTGTCCCAGCTCACAGCTCCTGTCCCAGCTCACAGCTCCTGTCCCAGCTCACAGCTCCTGTCCCAGCTCACAGCTCCTGTCCCAGCTCACAGCTCCTGTCCCAGCTCAGGGCTCCTGTCCCAGCTCACAGCTCCTGTCCCAGCTCAGGGCTCCTGTCCCAGCTCAGGGCTCCTGTCCCAGCTCACAGCTCCTGTCCCAGCTCACAGCTCCTGTCCCAGCTCAGGGCTCCTGTCCCAGCTCAGGGCTCCTGTCCCAGCTCACAGCTCCTGTCCCAGCTCACAGCTCCTGTCCCAGCTCACAGCTCCTGTCCCAGCTCACAGCTCCTGTCCCAGCTCACAGCTCCTGTCCCAGCTCACAGCTCCTGTCCCAGCTCACAGCTCCTGTCCCAGCTCACAGCTCCTGTCCCAGCTCACAGCTCCTGTCCCAGCTCAGGGCTCCTGTCCCAGCTCACAGCTCCTGTCCCAGCTCAGGGCTCCTGTCCCAGCTCACAGCTCCTGTCCCAGCTCACAGCTCCTGTCCCAGCTCAGGGCTCCTGTCCCAGCTCAGGGCTCCTGTCCCAGCTCACAGCTCCTGTCCCAGCTCAGGGCTCCTGTCCCAGCTCAGGGCTCCTGTCCCAGCTCACAGCTCCTGTCCCAGCTCAGGGCTCCTGTCCCAGCTCACAGCTCCTGTCCCAGCTCAGGGCTCCTGTCCCAGCTCACAGCTCCTGTCCCAGCTCAGGGCTCCTGTCCCAGCTCACAGCTCCTGTCCCAGCTCACAGCTCCTGTCCCAGCTCAGGGCTCCTGTCCCAGCTCACAGCTCCTGTCCCAGCTCAGGGCTCCTGTCCCAGCTCACAGCTCCTGTCCCAGCTCACAGCTCCTGTCCCAGCTCAGGGCTCCTGTCCCAGCTCACAGCTCCTGTCCCAGCTCAGGGCTCCTGTCCCAGCTCACAGCTCCTGTCCCAGCTCAGGGCTCCTGTCCCAGCTCAGGGCTCCTGTCCCAGCTCAGGGCTCCTGTCCCAGCTCACAGCTCCTGTCCCAGCTCACAGCTCCTGTCCCAGCTCACAGCTCCTGTCCCAGCTCAGGGCTCCTGTCCCAGCTCACAGCTCCTGTCCCAGCTCACAGCTCCTGTCCCAGCTCACAGCTCCTGTCCCAGCTCACAGCTCCTGTCCCAGCTCAGGGCTCCTGTCCCAGCTCACAGCTCCTGTCCCAGCTCACAGCTCCTGTCCCAGCTCACAGCTCCTGTCCCAGCTCACAGCTCCTGTCCCAGCTCAGGGCTCCTGTCCCAGCTCAGGGCTCCTGTCCGAGGTCGGGTTTTTTTGGGGTTTTTTGGGTTTTTTTGGGTTTTTTAGGGTTTTTTTTAGCGTTTTTTGGGAGTTTTTTGGGGTTTTTTTCGGTATTTTTTTGTTTTTTTAAGGGGTTTTTTTTTCTTGTTTGGTGGCTTTCTTGGAGTTTTCTTAGGGTTTTTGGGGGATTTTTGGGGAATTTTTTTTGGTTTTTTTAGGGTTTTTTTTTTGTTTTTTGGGGGTTTTTTTGGGAGTTTTTTTGGGGTTTTTTTGGGTTTTCTTGGGGGTTTTTTGGAGTTTTTTTGGGGGTTTTTTGGGATTTTTTTCAGGGTAATTTCAGTGTTTTTGGGGTTTTGGGGTTTTTTTTTGGGGGGGAGGTTTGGGTTTTTTGGGGTTTTTTTGGGGGTTTTCTTGAGGTCTTTCTAGGATTTTTTGGGTTTTTTGCTGGTTTTGGGGTTTTCTTTGGACTTCTTTTGGGGGGATTTTTTGGGTTTTTTTGGGGTTTTTTTGGGCTTTATTGGGGTTTTTTTGGGGATTTTTTTGGGTTTGTTTGGGATTTTTTTGGGTTTTTTGGGTTTTTTGGAGTGTTATTTGGGGGTTTTTGGGGGTTTTTTTGGTTTTTTTGGGGGTATTTTTGGGTTTTTTTGGTTGTCCCAGCTCACAGCTCCTGTCCCAGCTCACAGCTCCTGTCCCAGCTCACAGCTCCTGTCCCAGCTCACAGCTCCTGTCCCAGCTCACAGCTCCTGTCCCAGCTCACAGCTCCTGTCCCAGCTCAGGGCTCCTGTCCCAGCTCACAGCTCCTGTCCCAGCTCAGGGCTCCTGTCCCAGCTCACAGCTCCTGTCCCAGCTCACAGCTCCTGTCCCAGCTCACAGCTCCTGTCCCAGCTCAGGGCTCCTGTCCCAGCTCACAGCTCCTGTCCCAGCTCACAGCTCCTGTCCCAGCTCAGGGCTCCTGTCCCAGCTCAGGGCTCCTGTCCCAGCTCACAGCTCCTGTCCCAGCTCAGGGCTCCTGTCCCAGCTCAGGGCTCCTGTCCCAGCTCACAGCTCCTGTCCCAGCTCACAGCTCCTGTCCCAGCTCACAGCTCCTGTCCCAGCTCACAGCTCCTGTCCCAGCTCACAGCTCCTGTCCCAGCTCACAGCTCCTGTCCCAGCTCACAGCTCCTGTCCCAGCTCACAGCTCCTGTCCCAGCTCAGGGCTCCTGTCCCAGCTCAGGGCTCCTGTCCCAGCTCACAGCTCCTGTCCCAGCTCACAGCTCCTGTCCCAGCTCACAGCTCCTGTCCCAGCTCACAGCTCCTGTCCCAGCTCACAGCTCCTGTCCCAGCTCACAGCTCCTGTCCCAGCTCACAGCTCCTGTCCCAGCTCACAGCTCCTGTCCCAGCTCACAGCTCCTGTCCCAGCTCAGGGCTCCTGTCCCAGCTCACAGCTCCTGTCCCAGCTCACAGCTCCTGTCCCAGCTCACAGCTCCTGTCCCAGCTCACAGCTCCTGTCCCAGCTCAGGGCTCCTGTCCCAGCTCAGGGCTCCTGTCCGAGGTCGGGTTTTTTTGGGGTTTTTTGGGTTTTTTTGGGTTTTTTAGGGTTTTTTTTAGCGTTTTTTGGGAGTTTTTTGGGGTTTTTTTCGGTATTTTTTTGTTTTTTTAAGGGGTTTTTTTTTCTTGTTTGGTGGCTTTCTTGGAGTTTTCTTAGGGTTTTTGGGGGATTTTTGGGGAATTTTTTTTGGTTTTTTTAGGGTTTTTTTTTTGTTTTTTGGGGGTTTTTTTGGGAGTTTTTTTGGGGTTTTTTTGGGTTTTCTTGGGGGTTTTTTGGAGTTTTTTTGGGGGTTTTTTGGGATTTTTTTCAGGGTAATTTCAGTGTTTTTGGGGTTTTGGGGTTTTTTTTTGGGGGGGAGGTTTGGGTTTTTTGGGGTTTTTTTGGGGGTTTTCTTGAGGTCTTTCTAGGATTTTTTGGGTTTTTTGCTGGTTTTGGGGTTTTCTTTGGACTTCTTTTGGGGGGATTTTTTGGGTTTTTTTGGGGTTTTTTTGGGCTTTATTGGGGTTTTTTTGGGGATTTTTTTGGGTTTGTTTGGGATTTTTTTGGGTTTTTTGGGTTTTTTGGAGTGTTATTTGGGGGTTTTTGGGGGTTTTTTTGGTTTTTTTGGGGGTATTTTTGGGTTTTTTTGGTTGTCCCAGCTCACAGCTCCTGTCCCAGCTCACAGCTCCTGTCCCAGCTCACAGCTCCTGTCCCAGCTCACAGCTCCTGTCCCAGCTCACAGCTCCTGTCCCAGCTCACAGCTCCTGTCCCAGCTCACAGCTCCTGTCCCAGCTCAGGGCTCCTGTCCCAGCTCACAGCTCCTGTCCCAGCTCACAGCTCCTGTCCCAGCTCACAGCTCCTGTCCCAGCTCACAGCTCCTGTCCCAGCTCAGGGCTCCTGTCCCAGCTCACAGCTCCTGTCCCAGCTCACAGCTCCTGTCCCAGCTCACAGCTCCTGTCCCAGCTCACAGCTCCTGTCCCAGCTCAGGGCTCCTGTCCCAGCTCAGGGCTCCTGTCCCAGCTCAGGGCTCCTGTCCAAAGTCAGGTTGTTTTGGGTTTTTTGGGGTTTTTTTGGCAGTTTTTGGGGGTTTTTTTGGGTTTTTTATAGTTTTTTTGAGGCGTTTTTTGGGAGTTTTTTGGGGTTTTTTTTGGGATTTTTGGGCTTGCTTGGGGTTTCTTGGTGGTTTTTTTTGGATTTTTGGGAGGTTCTTTTGGGGTTTTTTTGGGGTTTTCTTGGGTTTTTTTGGGGGGGGTTTTGGGGTTTTTTGGGGTCTTTTTTCAGGGTACTTTTAGTGTTTTTGGGGGTTTTGAGGTTTTTTTGGGGGGGAGGTTTGGGTTTTTTTGCTGTATTTTGGGGGTTTTAAGGGGTTTTTTGTGGTTTTTTTTGGGGTTTTCTTGGGGTTTTTTTGGTTTGTTTTTGGGGTTTTTTTTGGGTTTTATTGGGGGTTTTTTGGGGATTTTAGTGGTTTTTTTGAGGGTTTTTTTTTAGTTTTTTTTGAGGTTTTTTAGTGATTTTTTTTGCGGTTTTTGGGGGATTTTTGGGTGTTTTTTGGGGGTTTTTTGGGTTTTTTGGGGGATTTTTTGGCTTTTTTAGGTTTTTTTGGGGTTTTTTTGGGAGTTTTTTGGGGTGTTATTTGGGGGTTTTTGGGGGGTTTTTTGGGGGTTTTGGGGGGGTTTTGGGGTTTTTTTGGGGTTTTTTTTGGGTTTTTTTTGGGGTATTTTTGGGTTTTATTGGGGGTTTTTTGGGGATTTTAGTGTTTTTTTTGAGGGTTTTTTTTTAGTTTTTTTGAGGTTTTTTAGTGATTTTTTTTGCGGTTTTTGGGGGATTTTTGGGTGTTTTTTGGGGGTTTTTTTGGGTTTTTTGGGGGATTTTTTTGGCTTTTTTAGGTTTTTTTGGGGTTTTTTTGGGAGTTTTTTGGGGTGTTATTTGGGGGTTTTTGGGGGGTTTTTTGGGGGTTTTGGGGGGGTTTTGGGGTTTTTTTGGGGTTTTTTTTTGGGGTTTTTTTGGGGTATTTTTGGGTTTTTTTGGTTGTCCCAGCTCACAGCTCCTGTCCCAGCTCACAGCTCCTGTCCCAGCTCAGGGCTCCTGTCCCAGCTCACAGCTCCTGTCCCAGCTCAGGGCTCCTGTCCCAGCTCACAGCTCCTGTCCCAGCTCACAGCTCCTGTCCCAGCTCACAGCTCCTGTCCCAGCTCAGGGCTCCTGTCCCAGCTCAGGGCTCCTGTCCCAGCTCACAGCTCCTGTCCCAGCTCAGGGCTCCTGTCCCAGCTCAGGGCTCCTGTCCCAGCTCACAGCTCCTGTCCCAGCTCACAGCTCCTGTCCCAGCTCACAGCTCCTGTCCCAGCTCAGGGCTCCTGTCCCAGCTCACAGCTCCTGTCCCAGCTCACAGCTCCTGTCCCAGCTCACAGCTCCTGTCCCAGCTCACAGCTCCTGTCCCAGCTCACAGCTCCTGTCCCAGCTCAGGGCTCCTGTCCCAGCTCAGGGCTCCTGTCCCAGCTCACAGCTCCTGTCCCAGCTCACAGCTCCTGTCCCAGCTCAGGGCTCCTGTCCCAGCTCACAGCTCCTGTCCCAGCTCACAGCTCCTGTCCCAGCTCAGGGCTCCTGTCCCAGCTCACAGCTCCTGTCCCAGCTCACAGCTCCTGTCCCAGCTCACAGCTCCTGTCCCAGCTCAGGGCTCCTGTCCCAGCTCAGGGCTCCTGTCCCAGCTCAGGGCTCCTGTCCCAGCTCACAGCTCCTGTCCCAGCTCACAGCTCCTGTCCCAGCTCACAGCTCCTGTCCCAGCTCAGGGCTCCTGTCCCAGCTCACAGCTCCTGTCCCAGCTCAGGGCTCCTGTCCCAGCTCACAGCTCCTGTCCCAGCTCAGGGCTCCTGTCCGAGGTCAGGTTTTTTTGGGTTTTTTGGGGTTTTTTTGTTTTTTTTTTTCGGTTTTTTTAGGGGTTTTTTGGGGCGTTTTTTGGGGATTTTTTGCTTTTTTAAGGGGTTTTTTTTTGTTTTCTTGGCGATTTTTTTAGGGTTTTTTGTGGATTTTACGTGGGATTTTTTTGGGTTTTTTTAGGATTTTTTTGGGTTTTTTTGGGGGGTTTTTTGAGGTTTTTTTCTGGGTTGGTTTGGGTGTTTTTAGCGTTTTTAGTGTTTTTTATGGGTTTTTGGGGTTTTATTGAGGTTTTTTTTCAGGTGTTTTTCACGGTTTCTTTGGGGTTTTTTTGGCAGGTTTTTTGAGGTTTTTTAGAGTTTTTTTGCACGTTATTTAAGGGATTTTGTGTGTTATTTTTGCTTTTTTGAGGGTTTATTTTGGGGGCTTTTTGGTGTTTTTGGGGTTTTCTTGGGGCTTTTTTGGGGTTTTTTCTGGTAGTTTTTTGGGTTTTTTTGGGGATTTTTGGGGTTTTTTTGGGGTTTTTGGGGTTTTCTTGGGGTTTTTTTGGTTTGTTTTTGGGGTTTTTTTAGGATTTTTTGAGGTTTTTTTGGGATTTTTTTGGAGGTTTTTGGGATGTTATTTAGGGGTTTTTTGGGGGTTTTTTGGGGCTTTATTGGGTTTTTTTCGGGGTATTTTTGGTTTTTTTTGGTTGTCCCAGCTCACAGCTCCTGTCCCAGCTCACAGCTCCTGTCCCAGCTCAGGGCTCCTGTCCCAGCTCACAGCTCCTGTCCCAGCTCACAGCTCCTGTCCCAGCTCAGGGCTCCTGTCCCAGCTCAGGGCTCCTGTCCCAGCTCACAGCTCCTGTCCCAGCTCACAGCTCCTGTCCCAGCTCACAGCTCCTGTCCCAGCTCACAGCTCCTGTCCCAGCTCACAGCTCCTGTCCCAGCTCACAGCTCCTGTCCCAGCTCACAGCTCCTGTCCCAGCTCAGGGCTCCTGTCCCAGCTCAGGGCTCCTGTCCCAGCTCAGGGCTCCTGTCCCAGCTCAGGGCTCCTGTCCCAGCTCACAGCTCCTGTCCCAGCTCAGGGCTCCTGTCCCAGCTCACAGCTCCTGTCCCAGCTCACAGCTCCTGTCCCAGCTCACAGCTCCTGTCCCAGCTCACAGCTCCTGTCCCAGCTCACAGCTCCTGTCCCAGCTCACAGCTCCTGTCCCAGCTCACAGCTCCTGTCCCAGCTCACAGCTCCTGTCCCAGCTCACAGCTCCTGTCCCAGCTCAGGGCTCCTGTCCCAGCTCAGGGCTCCTGTCCGAGGTCAGGTTTTTTTGGGTTTTTTGGGGTTTTTTTGGGTTTTTTTGGGTTTTTTTTGGGGTTTTTTAGGGTTTTTTTGAGGCGTTTTTTGGGAGTTTTTTTGGGGTTGTTTTTGGTTGTTTTGGGGTTTTTTAGGTTTTTTTGCGGGTTTTTTTTGGTTTTTTGGAGTTTTCTTGGGGGTTTTTTTGGGTTTTTTGGGGTTTTTTTGGGGTTTTTTGGGGTTTATTTTTGGGTTTTTTTCTGTGTTTTTTGGGGATTTTGGGGTTTTTTTTGGGGGGTTTTTGGGGTTTTTTGGGGGGTTTTTTGAGGGTTTCTGGGGGTTTTTTGTTTTTTGGGGGTTTTTTGGGGGGATTTTTTGGGGGTGTTTTTAGGTTTTTTTGAGTTTTTTTTTATTTTAGGGAGGGGATTTTTTAGGGGTTTTTTTAGGTTTTTATGGAGTATTTTAGGGGTTATTTGGGGTTTTGGGGGGGTTTTTTTGGGGTTTTTTTGTGTTTTTTTTTTATTTTTGGGAGGTTTTTTGGGTTTTCTTGGGGTTTTTTTTGGGGTTTTTTTGGGGTTTTTTTGTGGTTTTTTTTCAGGGTAGTTTCAGTCTTTTTGGGGGTTTTGAGGGGTTTTTTGGGGGTTATGGGGGGTTTTTGGGGGGCTTATTTGGGGTTTTCGAGGGTTTTTTTGGGAGTTTTTTGGGTTTTTTAAGTTTCTTTTGGGGTTTTTTTGAGTGTTGTTTTGGGGTTTTTTTGGGATTTTTTTAGTGGTTTTTTCTGTACCTTTATTGGGTGGTTTGGAGTTTTTTGGGGTTTTTTGGGGTGTTTTTTCAGTTTTTTGGGTTTTTTTGGGGTTTTTTGGGGTGGTTTTTTGGGGGTTTTTTAGGGGGTTTTTTGGAGGTTTTTGGGTTTTTCCGCGGGTGTTTTTTTTGGTTTTTGGGGTCTTTTGGGGGTTTTTGGGGGGGTTTTTTGTTTGTTTTTTTGGGTTTTTTTGGGGGGTTTTCTGCAGTTTTCTGGGGTTTTTTGGGGGGTTTTTTGGGGGTTTTTTCGGGGCGTTTTTAGGCGTTTTTTCGGGGTTTTTTTGGGTTTTAAATAATAAAATAAATAACTAAAAAAATAAAATAAAGAACTAAAATACTAAATAAAAAAATAAAATGAAAAAATAATTTATTATTTTTTTCCTCTTAAGTTTTACCAAAAAACGGACCATCCACCACGATCGTATCTATTCGTCAGCACCGAAAAATCACCGAAAAAATCAACTTTTAACCCTTAAAAATCCAAACTAAATGGACAATATGTCTCTGGCCAACACCCCGACCAGCAACGACGCGTGTCTGAGCATCGTGCACAGTCTGATGTGTCACCGTCAGGGCGGCGAAAGCGAAACCTTCGCCAAGCGCGCCATCGAGAGTCTGGTGAAGAAGCTGAAGGAGAAAAAGGACGAGTTGGATTCGCTGATCACGGCCATCACCACCAACGGGGCCCACCCCAGTAAATGTGTCACCATCCAGAGGACTTTGGATGGCAGGTTGCAGGTAAATTGGATTTTTAAATGGGTTTTCTGTGTATCTTATAAGATATTATTTAGTTATATTCATATATATATGAAAAAACCCAAAAAAACCCCAAAAAATCCCATAAAAACCCAAACAACAGCAAAAAAAACCCCAAAACCCCCCTAAAAAAACCAAAAAAAACCCCAAAAAATCCCAAAAAACCCCAAAAAACCACCCAAAAAAATCCCGAAAAAAATCCCAAAAAAATCCCCAAAAAAACCCCCCAGTCAACAAAGAAAAACCAAAAAACCCAAAAAAAACCCCAAAAAAACCCAAAGAAACCCACAAAAAATCCACCTAAAAATCCCAATAAAATCCCAATAAAATCCCAAAAAAACCCAAAAGACCCAATAAAACCCCCAAAAAATCCCCCAAGTAAATAAAAAAAACCCCCAAAAACCAAAAAAAACCAAAAAAAAACCCCATGTAAACAAAAAAAACCCCAAAAAGCCCCCAAGAAACGCCAAGAAAAACCCCCAAAAAACGCCAAAAAAACCCCAAGAAAACCCCCAAGTAAACAAAAAAAACCCCCAAAAAACCAAAAAAACCCACCAAAAACCCACCAAAAAACACCCCCAAAAAATCCCAAAAAAACACCAAAAAAACCCCAAAAAATCCCAATAAAATCCCAAAAAACCCCAAAAAACCCCAAAAAAACCGCCCAAAAAAACCCCCAAAAAATAAAAAAAAACCCCAAAAAATCCCCAAAAAACCGCCCAAAAAACCCCAAAAAAACCCCAAAAAATCCCAATAAAATCCCAATAAAATCCCCAAAAAACCCCAAAAAAATCCCCAAAAAACCCCCCAAACCCGTTGGCCGAAGGCGCCATCGAGAGTCTGGTGAAGAAGCTGAAGGAGAAAAAGGACGAGTTGGATTCGCTGATCACGGCCATCACCACCCACGGGGTCACCCCAGTAAATGTGGCACCAGCCAGAGCACTTTGCATGGCAGGTTGCAGGTAAATTGGATTTTAATTTGATTTTTGGGTCGGTTTTGTGGTTGTTCTACAGGATTTTAATTTGTATATTCATATATATATGGAAAAAACCCCAAAAAACCCAAAAAACCCCCCAAAAAACAAAAAAAACTCAATAAAACCCCCCAAAAAACCCCAAAGAAACCCCAAAAAAAACCCCAAAAAAAAACCCCAAAAAACACCCAAAAAAACCCCCCAAAAAACACATAAAACCCCCTAAAAAACCCCAAAAAACGCCAAAAAAAAACCCAAAAAATCTCAAAAACCCACCAAAAAAAACCCCAAAAAACCCCAAGAAAATTCCAAGAAAAACCAAAAAAAACCCCAAAAAATCCCAAAAAACGCCAAAAAAACCCAAAAAAACCCCAAAAAAAACCCCCAAAAAACCCAAAGAAACCACAAAAAAAAACCCAAAAAAGCAAAAAAAACAAAAAAAAAACCCCAAAAAAAACCCCAAAAAACACTCAAAAAATACCCCAAAAAAACCCAAAAAACCCAAAAAAACCCCCCAAAAAAATCCCAAAAAACCCCCAAAAACCCAAAAAAACCCCCCAAAAAACGCCCAAAAAAACCCAAAAAAACCTCAAAAAAACCCCCAAAAAATCCCAAAAAATCCCAAAAAAACCCAAAAAAACCCCAAAAAACACCCCAAAAAACCCCCAAAAAACCCCCAAAAAATCCCAATAAAAACCCAAAAAACCGCCCAAAAAAAATCCCAAAAAACCCCAAAAAATCCCAATAAAAACAAAAAAAAACCCCAAGAAAACTCCTAAAACCCCCAAAAAACCCCCAAGTAAACAAAAAAAAACCCCAAAAAAACAAAAAAAAACCCCACCAAAAAACCACAAAAAAAACCCCCAAAAAATCCCCAAAAAAATCCCAAAAAAACCCCAAACAAACCCCCAAGTAAACAAAACAACCCGCAAAAAACCCCAAAAAAACCCCAAAAAAACCCCAAAAAAATCCCAAAAAACCCAAAAAAACACCAAAAAAAACACCAAAAAATCCCAATAAAATCCAAATAAAATCCCAAGAAAACCCCCAAAAAATCCCTATAAAATCCCAATAAAATCCCAAAAAACCCCAAAAAAATTGCCCAAAAAACCCCAAAAACCTTCGCCAAAGGCGCCATGGAGAGTTGGTGCAGCAGCTGCAGGAGCACAAAGCCCAGTTGGATTCGCTGCTCACGGCATCACCACCAACGGGGCACCCCAGTAAATTTTACATATTATTTTACATATTTTTACATATTATTTTACATATTTTTATTTTAATTGTATTTTATTTTATTTTATTTTTATTTTATTTAATTAATTTTATTATTTAATTTTATTTTTTATTTTATTTTATTTTATTTTAATTTTATTTTGATTTATTTTCATTTTATTTTATTTAATTTTTAAATTTTATTTTAATTTATTTAATTTCATTTTATTTTAATTTTATTTTTATTTTATTTTATTTTGTTTCATTTTATTTTATTTTTATTTTATTTTTTAAATTTTATTTTATTTTAATTTAATTTTGTTTATTTTCATTTATTTCATTTTGTTTTTTTATTTTTTTTAATTTTTATTTTATTTTGTTTTTTAATTTAATTTAATTTAATTTTAATTTAATTTTATTTATTTTCATTTATTATTTTTTTATTTTCTTTTATTTTCTTTTATTTTAATTTAATTTTATTTTATTTTATTTTATTTTATTTTATTTTATTTTATTTTATTTCTTTTTTTAATTTTGATTTTTATTTTATTTTATTTCAATTTATTATATTTTATTTTATTTTATTTTATTTTATTTTATTTCATTTTATTTTATTTTATTTTCATTTATTTTATTTTATTTTATTTTTATTTTGTTTTATTTTACTTTTATTTTCTTTTATTTTAATTTTATTTTTATTATCTTTTTTTCATTTATTTTATTTTATTTTTATTTCTTTATTTTATTTTATTTTATTTTTTATATTGTTTTTTTTTACTTTATTTTATTTTTATTTTATTTGTATTTTATTTTTTATTTATTTTTTATTTTTATTTTATTATTTTATTTTATTTTAATTTAATTTTATTTTTATTTTATTTTATTTTATTTTTCTTTTTTCTTTTCTTTTCTTTTCTTTTCTTTTCTTTTCTTTTCTTTTCTTTTCTTTTCTTTTCTTTTCTTTTCTTTTCTTTTCTTTTCTTTTCTTTTCTTTTCTTTTCTTTTCTTTTCTTTTCTTTTCTTTTCTTTTCTTTTCTTTTCTTTTCTTTTCTTTTCTTTTCTTTTCTTTCCTTTCCTTTCCTTTCCTTTACTTTCCTTTCCTTTCCATTTACTTTTATTTAATTTAATTTAATTTTAATTTTATTTTTCTTTTCAATTTTCTTTTAATTTCATTTTTATTTTATTTTAATTTAATTTTATTTTATTTTACTTTTCTTTTCTTCTCTTTTCTTTTAATTTAATTTAATTTAATTTTATTTTATTTTAATTTTATTTTTCTTTTATTTTATTTTAATTTTTCTCTTTAATTTCCTTTTAATTTTATTTTTATTTTATTTAATTTTTATTTTATTTTTATTTTATTTTATTTTATTTTATTTTATTTTATTTTTATTATTTTTATTGTATTTTTATTTTATTTTATTTTATTTTAATTTTCTTTATTTTTTTATTTTTATTGTATTTATTTTATTTTATTTTATTTTATTTTTATTTTACTTTATTTTTTTAAGTTTTATTTTATTCTAATTTTTTTATTATTTTTTTTTAATTTAATATTATTTATTTTATTTTATTTTTATGTAATTTAAATTTAATTTAATTTTTTTTTTATTTTTTTTATTTTATATTTATTTTATTTTATTTCATAATACTTTAATTTAATTTAATTTAATTTAATTTAATTTTAATTATTCAATTATTCCAGGTCGCGGGCCGCAAGGGTTTTCCCCACGTGATCTACGCGCGGCTCTGGCGGTGGCCGGACCTGCACAAAAACGAACTGAAACACGTCAAATATTGTCAATACGCCTTCGACCTGAAATGTGACAGTGTTTGTGTTAATCCGTATCACTACGAGCGCGTCGTGTCGCCCGGCATCGGTGAGTATTGATTATTGATTATTGATTATTGATCGATAGCTGATCGCGCCGTAAAAATGAAAAAAATCCCCAGAAGAAAGGATCTGATCGATCAATACTGGTTTTTAAAGGTTGATCAATACCTGAACGCGTCATAAAATCGGAATAAATCACCACAGGAAAAGATCTGATCGATCAATATTAATTTTTAAAGGTTGATCAATATCTGAACGCGTCATAAAATCGGAATAAGTCCCCGGAGAAAAGGACCTGATCGATCAATATTGATTATTGAATATTGATCAATATCTGAAGGTGATCAATATCTGACTAAATCCCCTGAGGAAAAGATCTGATGGATCAATATTGATTATTGAATATTGATCAATATCTGAACATGTCATAAAATCCAAATAAATCCCCAGAGAAAAGGATCTGATCGATCAATATTGGTTTTTAAAGGGTTGATCAATATCTGAACGCGTCGTAAAATTTAAATAAATCACCGCAGGAAAAAATCTGATAGATCAATATTGATTATTAAATATTGATCAATATCTGAACGCGTCATAAAATCAGAATAAATCCCCAGAGAAAAGGATCTGATGGATCAATATTGGTTTTTAAAGGTTGATCAATATCTGAATGCATCATGAAATCAGAATAAATCACCGCAGGAAAAAATCTGATTGATCAATATTGATTATTGATTATTGATCAATATCTGAAGGTGATCAATATCTGAATAAATCCCCGGAGGACAAAATCTGATGGATCAATATTGGTTTTTAAAGGGTTGATCAATATCTGAATGTGCCGTAAAATCGGAAAAAATCCCCAGAGGAAAGGACCTGATCGATCAATATTGATTATTGAATATTGATCGATATCTGAACGCGTCATAAAATCTGAATAAATCACCGGAGGAAAGGACCTGATCGATTAATATTGATTATTGATCAATATCTGAACGTGCCATAAAATCTGAATAAATCACCACAGGAAAAAATCTGATCGATCAATATTGATTATTGATTATTGATCAATATCTGAATGTGCCGTAAAATTTAAATAAATCACCACAGGAAAGGATTTGATCGATCAATATCTGAAGGTGATCAATATCTGAAGGTGATCAATATCTGAATAAATCCCCGGGGGAAAGGAACTGATCGATCAATATTGATTTTTAAAGGGTTGATCAATATCTGAAGGTGATCAATATCTGAATAAATCCCCAGAGGAACGGATCTGATCGATCAATATTGATTATTTAAATATTAATCAATATCTGAATAAATCCCCGCAGGAAAAAATCTGATTGATCAATATTGATTTTTAAAAGGGTTGATCAATATCTGAAGGTGATCAATATCTGAATAAATCACCACAGGAAAAAATCTGATTGATCAATATTGATTATTGATTATTGATCAATATCTGAAGGTGATCAATATCTGAAGGTGATCAATATCTGAATAAATCCCCGGAGGAAAAGATCTGATCGATCAATATTGATTATTAAATATTGATCAATATCTGAACGTGTCATAAAATCAGAATAAATCCCCAGAGTAAAAACCTGATCGATCAATATTGATTATTTAAATATTGATCAATATCGGAAGGTGATCAATATCTGCATAAATCCCCAGAGGAAAACATCTGATCGATCAATAATGGTTTTTAAATCTTGATCAATATCTGAAGGTGATCAATATCTGAAGGTGATCAATATCTGAATAAATCCCAACAGGAAAGGATCTGATTGATCAATATTGATTATTAAATATTGATCAATATCTGAACGCGTCATAAAATTGGAATAAATCGCCTTAGGAAAGGATCTGATGGATCAATATTGATTTTTAAAGGGTTGATCAATATCTGAAGGTGATCAATATCTGAATGTGATCAATATCTGAATAAATCACCAGAGGAAAAAATCTGATCGATCAATATTGATTTTTATAGGTTGATCAATATCTGAACGTGTCATAAAATTGGAATAAATCCCCGGAGGAAAGGATCTGATGGATCAATATTGATTATTGATTATTGATCAATATCTGAACACGTCATAAAATCGGAATAAATGCCTGGAGAAAAGGACCTGATTGATCAATATTGGTTTTTAAAGGTTGATCAATATCTGAAGATGATCAATATCTGAATAAATCCCCACAGGAAAGGATCTGATCGATCAATATTGATTTTTAAAGCGTTGATCAATATCTGAAGGTGATCAATATCTGAATAAATCCCCGGAGGAAAAAATCTGATCGATCAATATTGATTATTAAAAGGTTGATCAATATCTGACGGTGATCAATACCTCAAGGTGATCAATATCTGAATAAATCCCCAGAGGAAAGGATCTGATCGATCAATATTGATTATTAAAAGGTTGATCAATATCTGAAGGTGATCAATATCTGAATAAATCACTGCAGGAAAAAATCTGATCGATCAATATCGATTATTGATTATTGATCAATAAACCCCTTTTTTCTTACAGATCTTTCGGGACTGACGCTGCAGAGCTCAGGTGAGTCCCCCCCCCCTCCCCCCCAATAATCAATCAGCTCGAGGATCAATAAATCGGAAAATTCCGATTGGAAAAAATTCGATGAAATTTGAATTAATTCTCCCCCAAATTTTCCCAAATTTTCCCGAATTTTTCCCCATTTTTTCCATCAAAAATTCGAATTTTTTGCCCAATTTTCTTCAATTTTTTCCCAAAATTTTCCCCAATTTTTCACCATTTTTTCCATAAAATTTGAATTTTTTCCCCATTTTTCTCAATTTTTTTCCCAAAATTTCCCCAATTTCCCCCAAAATTTTCCCCAATTTTCCCAAAATTTTTCCCCATTTTTCCCCAATTTTCCCAAAATTTTTCCCAATTTTCCCCCATTTTATTCTCATTTTTTCCCCATTTTTTCCATCAAAACTTCGACTTTTTTGTTTCAATTTTTCCCCAATTTCCTCCAATTTTACCCCGATTTTCCCCCAAAATTTTCCCTATTTTTTCATCCAATTTTTCCCCGTTTTTTTCCATCAAAAATTCGAATTTTTTGCCCATTTTTCCCCAATTTTCCGCCAATTTCCCCCAAAATTTTCCCCAATTTTTTCCACATTTTTCCCCAATTTTCTTGAAATTTTCCCCAAATTTTCCTCCAATTTTTTCCATAATTTCCACCAATTTTCCCAAAATTTTCCCCAATTTTTCCCCAATTTTCCCCATTTATTCCCTTTTTTTTCCAATTTTCCACTAATTTTTTCCACATTTTTCCCCGATTTTCTTCAAAGTTTTCCCCAATTTTCCCAAATTTTATTCTCAATTTTCCCCCATTTTTTCCTTCAAAAATTCCAATTTTTTGCCCATTTTCCCCCAATTTTCCCAAAATTTTCTCCGTTTTTTCCAAAATTTTCCCCAATTTTCCTTCCAAATTTTCCCCAATTTTCCCCCAATTTTCCCCCATTTTTTCCATCAGAAATTAGATTTTTTTCTCCATTTTTCCCAAAATTTTCCAATATTTTCCCCAATTTTCCCCCCAAATTTTCCCTGATTTTCCCCCATTTTTCCCCATTTTTTCCATCAAAAATTCAAATTTTTCCCCAATCTTCCCCCAATTTTTACCCCATTTATTCCCATTTTTTCTTCCAATTTTCCACCAATTTTCTCCAAATTTTCCCTAAATTTTTGCCCAATTTCCCCCCATTTTTCCATCAAAAGTTCGAATTTTTTGCCCATTTTTCCCCAATTTTCCCTATTTATTCCCATTTTTTTTTCCAATTTCCCCCCAAATTTTCACCAATTTCCCCCATTTTATTCTCATTTTTTCCCAATTTTCCCCCAAAATTTTCCACAATTTTCCCAAAATTTTCCACAATTTTCCCAAAGGTTTTCCCCAATTTTTCCCCATTTTATTCCCATTTTAATCCAAATTATTCCCCAGTTTTTCCATCAAAAATTCGATTTTTGTGCCCAATTTTCCCCCATTTTATTCTAATTTTTTCCCAGTTTACCCCCAAATTTTTCTCTAAATTTTTCTCAAATTTTCCCCAATTTCCCCCAAAATTTTCTCCAATTTTCTCCAATTTTCCCCAATTTTCCCCCATTTTTTCCATCTAAAATTCGATTTTTCCCCCCTTTTTCTTCAATTTTCTCCCAATTTTTTCCCAATTTCCCCCAAAATATTCCCCAAATTTCCCCCATTTTATTCTCTATTTCCCCATTTTTTCCATCAAAAATTCGATTTTTTCCCCCATTTTTCTGTAATTTTTTCCAAATTTTCCAAATTTTTCCCCATTTATTCCCATTTTTTTTCCGATTTTCCACCAATTTTTTCCACATTTTTCCCCAATTTTTTCCAAATTTTCCCCAAATATTTGCCCAATTTCCCCCATTTGTTCTATCAAAAATTCGAATTTTTTGCCAAATTTTTTCCCAATTTGCCCCAAATTTTCCACAATTTTCCCAAAATTTTCCCAAATTTTCCCCCAAATTTTTTCAAAATTTTTACCCAATTTTCCCCCATTTTTTCCATCAAAAATTTGATTTTTTGTCCATTTTCCCCCAATTTTCCCAAAATTCTCCCCAATTTCCCCCAATTTTTTTCCCCATTTTTCGCCATTTTATTCCCATTTTAATCCAAATTTTTCCCCAATTTTTCCCCAATTTTTCCTTCAAAAATTCGAATTTTTTCCCCAATTTCCCCCAAAATTTTCCCAAAATTTTCCTCGATTTTCCCCCCAAATTTTCCCGAATTTTTTCCCCAGTTTTCCCCCGTTTTTTCCATCAAAAATTCGAATTTTTTGCCCAATTTTCCCCCAAGTTTCCCAAAATTTTCCCAAAATTTTCCCCAATTTCTCCCCCAAACTTCTCCCAATTTCCCCCCAAATTTTCCCCAATTTTCCCCCTTTTTATTCTCATTTTCCCCATTTTTTGCATCAAAAACCTAATTTTTTTTAGCCATTTTTCTCAATTTTTTCCTCACTTTTTCCGCATTTATTCCCATTATTTTTCTGATTTTACCCCAATTTCCTCCAAATTTTCCCCATATTTTTCCCCCATTTTCTCCCATTTTTTCCATCAAAAATTCGAATTTTTTCCCAATTTTTCCCCAATTTTCCCCAATTTTCTCCAAATTTTTCCCTGATTTTTCCCCATTTTATCCCCAATTTAATCTGAATTTTTACCCAATTTCCCCCCATTTTTTCCATCAAAAATTCGAATTTTTTGCCTATTTTTCCCCAATTTTCCGCATTTATTCCTCTTTTTTTCCCGATTTTCCCCCAGTTTTTTCCCCAATTTCCCCCAAATTTCCCCCCTATTTTCCCCCATTTTTTCCATCAAAAATTCGAATTTTTTGCCCATTTTCCTAAAATTTTCCCAAATTTTTCCCCAATTTCCCCCAAAATTTTCCCCAATTTTCCCCTATTTTATTATCATTTTTTCCATTTTTTCCCCCTTTTTTTCCATCAAAAATTGGAATTTTTTGCCCAATTTTTACCCAATTTTCTCCAAATTTTCCTTCAATTTTTTCCCTATTTTTTCCATCAAAAATTCGATTTTTTTCCCCAATTTTCTCCAATTTTCCCCCAATTTTTACCCAAGTTTCCCCCAATTTCCCCCAAAATTTTCCCCAATTTTCCCCCAATTTTCCCCAAATTTTTTCCAGTTTTTGTCACATTTATCCCCATTTTATTCCCATTTTAATCCCATTTTTTCCCCAATTTTTCTCAATTTTGCCTTCAAAAATTCGAATTCTTTACCCCATTTTCCCCAAATTTTCTGCCATTTTTTCCAATAGAAATTCGAATTTTTTGCCCATTTTTTCTTCCAATTTTCTACCAATTTTCTCCAAATTTTCCCAAAATTTTCCCCAATTTTCCCCCCAATTTCCCCAAATTTTCCCCAATTTTCCCCCATTTTATTCTCATTTTTTCCCATTTTTTCCTTCAAAAATTCGACTTTTTTCCCCATTTTCCCCCAATTTTCCCCCTCCCTATTCCCCCACATATGACCTTCCCATGTATTCCCACACATATGACCATCCCATGTATTTCCATGTATGACCATCCCTGTGTGTCATGTACGACCTTGACATGTATTCCCACACGTATGACCTTCCCATGTATTTACCCACATATGACCATCCCTGTGTGTCATGTATGACCTTCTCATGTATTCCCACATGTATGACCATTCCCATGTGTGTCATGTATGACCTTGACATGTATTTCCATGTATGACCATCCCAAAAATTTCCCCAAATTTTCCTCCAATTTTTCCACATTTTTCCCCAATTTTTCTGCCAAATTTCCCCCAATTTTTCCCCGTTTTCCCCAAATTTTTTCCATCAAAAATTCGAATTTTTTTCCCAATTTTTCCCAAATTTCCCCCAAATTTTCCCCCGATTTTTCCCCAAATTTCCCCAGATTTTTCCCCCAATTTTCCCCCAAATTTCCTCCAAATTTCCCCCATTTTTTCCATCAAAAATTCAAATTTTTTGCCCAATTTTTGCCCAATTTCCCCCAAAATTTTCCCCAATTTCCCCCAAAATTTACCCCAATTTCCCCCCAATTTTCCCCATTTTATCCCCATTTTAATCCAAATTTTTCCCCATTTTCCCCCATTTTTTCCATCTAAAATTCGAATTCTTTGCGCATTTTCCCCCAATTTTCCCCCAATTTTCTCCCAATTTCCCCCAAAATGTTTCCCGATTTTCCCCCAATTTTCCCCCATTTTTTCCATCAAAAATTCGATTTTTTTGCCGATTTTCCTCCAATTTTTCCACATTTTTGCCCAATTTTCCCAAAATTTTCCCCAATTTCCCCCTAATTTTCCTCAACTTTTCCCCATTTTATTCTCATTTTCCCCCCATTATTTCCATCAAAAATTCGAATTTTCCCCCAATTTTTACCCCATTTATTCCCATTTTTTCCCCAATTTCCCAAAAAATTTTCCCCCAAATTTCCCTCCATTTTTTCCATCAAAAATTCCAATTTTTTCCCCATTTTCCCCCAATTTTCCCCCATCCCTGTTCCCCACACATATGACCATCCCATGCATTTACCCACATATGACCTTCCCATGTATTTCCATGTATGGCCTTCCCATATATTCCCACACATATGACCATCCCTGTGTGTCATGTATGACCTTCCCATATATTCCCACATGTATGACCATCCCATGTATTCCCACACATATGACCTTTCCATGTATTTCCACACATATGACCTTTCCATGTATTTCCACACATATGACCTTCCCATGTATTTCCATGTATGACCTTCCCGTGTATTTCCACACGTATGACCATCCCTGTGTGTCATGTATGACCTTCCCATGTATTTCCATGTATGACCTTCCCATGTATTCCCCCACATATGACCATCCCTGTGTGTCACGTATGACCTTTCCATATATTCCCACACATATGACCTTCCCATGTATCCCACACATATGACCTTCCCATGCATTTACCCACATATGACCTTCCCATGTATCCCCACACGTATGACCGCACCCTGCGCGTCACGTATGACTTTCCCATGTATTTCCATGTATGACCTTCCCATGTTTTCCCCCACATATGATCGTCCCATGTATTCCCCCACGTATGACCATTGCCATGTATTTCCATGTATGACCTTCCCATGTATCCCCACATATATGACCATCCCTGTGTGTCATGTATGACCTTCCCGTGTATTTCCATGTATGACCTTCCCATGTATTCCCACACGTATGACCATCCCATGTATTCCCACACGTACGACCGCACCCTACGCGTCACGTATGACCGTCCCGTGTCCCCCCAGCCCCCTCCGCCATGTTGGTGAAGGACGAATACTCCCACGACTACGAGGCCCAACCTTCGCTCTCCTCGGCCGAGGCCGTTTCGGCGCCGACCATCCAACACCCGCCCGCCAACCGCGGCGCCGCCGCCGCCGAACCCTTCGGAGCCGCCCCGGCGCTGCTGCCGCCCGCCGAGGCCACCACCACCGGCACCACCAACTTCCCCAACATCCCCGTGGCCTCCACCAGTAAGGAAACGGCAAAAAAATTCTGATTTTGGGGTTTTTTACGGCATAAAAAATGTGTTTTTCTGTTTCAAGATGGCGGCAATTGTAGATTTTTAGGTGGTTCGTTATCGTTTCTTTATTAAGGGAGTTATTTTTTAAGATGGCGTCGTTTTTCAAAATGGCGTCTTTGTTAAAATGGTGTAATTTTCAAAGTGGCCGCCCTAATTAACATCGGTTTTCAAAATGGCGGCCCTAATAAATATTGGTTTTAAAATGGCGTCATTTTAAAAATGGCGTCATTTTCATAATGGCGCCCCTAATTAATACCGGTTTCAAAATAGCCTCATTTTCAAAATGGCGGCCCTAAGAAATATCAGTTTTAAAATGGCGTCATTTTTAAGATGGCGTCATTTTTTAAATGGTGTCATTTTTAAAATGGCGTCATTTCAAAATCGCCGCCCTAAATATTTTCGGGTTTTAAAATGGCGTCATTTTTAAAATGGCATCATTTTTAAAATGGTGTCATTTTTAAAATTGCATTATTCTCAAAATGGCCTCATTTTCAAAATGGCATCATTTTCAAAATGGCAGCCTTAATTACTATCGATTTTAAAATGGCGTAATTTTAAAAATGGCGTTATTTTCAAAATGGCGTCATTTCCAAAATGGCCACCTTATTAATATCGGTTTTCAAATGGCGGCATTTTCAAAATGGCATAATTGTTAAAATTGCGTTATTTTAAAAATGGCGTCATTTTCAAAATGGCGGCCCTACTTAATATCGGTTTTTAAAGTGGCCTCATTTTCAAAATGGCATCATTTAAAAAATGGCGTCATTGTTAAAATGGTGTCATTTTGAAAATGGCCGCCCTAATTAATAACAGTTTTCAAATGGCGTCATTTTAAATATGGCGGCCCTAATTAATATTGGTTTTTAAAATGGCGTCACTTTCAAAATGGCCTAATTTTCAAAATGGCGGCCGTAATAAATATCGGTTTTAAAATGGCCTCATTTTCAAAATGGCGGCTTTAAATAATATCGGTTTTAAAATGGTGTCATTTTCAAAATGGCCTCATTTTCAAAATAGCATAATTTTTTTAAATGGCGTCCTTTTCAAAATGGCCTCATTTTCAAAATGGCGGCCCTAAATAATATTGGTTTTTAAAATGACATCCTATTCAAAATGGCCGCCCTAATTAATATTGGTTTGAAAACGGCGTCATTTTTCAAAATGGCGTCATTTTTCAAAATGGCGGCCCTAATTATTATCCATTTTTAAAATGTCGTCATTTCTTAAAATGGCCACTCTAATTAATATCGGTTTTTAAATGGCGTCATTTTAAAAATGGTGTCATTTTCAAAATGGCCGGCACAATTATTTTTGGGTTTTAAAATGGCGTCCTTTTCAAAATGGCAGCCTCAATTAAAATCGGTTTACAAATGGCGTCATTTTCAAAATGGCGTAATTCTTCAAAATGACGTCGTTTTTTAAATAGCATCATTTTTTAAATGGCCACCCTAATTAATATCGGTTTTCAAATGGCGTCATTTTTAAGATGGCGTCATTTTCAACATGGCGGGCCTCATTAATACAGGTTTGTAAATGGTGTCATTTTCAAAATGGCGTCATTTTTAGAATGGTGTCGTTTTAAAATGGCGGCCCTAATTAATATTGGTTTTAAAATGGCGTCATTTTTAAGATGGTGTCCTTCTTCAAATGGCAGCATTTTCAAAATGGCGTTATTTAAAAAATGACGTCATTTTTTAAATGGCCTCATGTTCAAAATGGCGGCCCTCATTAATACTGGTTTTAAAATGGCGTCATTGTTAAAATTACGTCATTTTCAAAATGGCGGCCCTAATTAGTATCAGTTTTAAAATAACGTCATTTTTAAGATGGCGTCATTTTTAAAATAGGAAAATTTTCAAAATGGCAGCCCTGATAAATATTGGTTTTAAAATGGTGTCATTTTCAAAATGGCGGCCCTAAGAAATATCAGTTTTAAAATGGCGTCATTTTTAAGATGACGTCATTTTCAAAATGGCCGCCCTAATTAATAACGGGTTTTAAATGGCGTAATTTTCAAAATGGCGTCGTTTTCAGAATGGCCGCCCTAATTAATACCGGTTTTTAAAATGGCGTCATTTTCAAGTGGTGTCATTTTCAAAATGGTGTCATTTTCAAAATGGTGTCATTTTCAAAATGGCCTCATTTTCAAAGTGGTGGCCCTAATAAATATCGGTTTTAAAATGGCGTCATTGTTAAAATGGCGTCATTTCAAAAATGGCCGCCCTAAATAATGTAGGTTTTCAAGATGGCTTCCTTTTCAAAATGGCGGCCCTAATTATTTTCGAGTTTTAAAATGGTGTCGTTTTTAAAAAGGCGTCATTTTTCAAAACGGCCTCATTTTCAAAATGGCCACCCTAATTAATATCATTTTTTTAAATGGCGCCATTTTTCAAATGGCCTCATCTTCAAAATGGCCGCCCTAATTAATATTGGTTTTAAAATGGCCGAAATCGCCGCCGAAAAGTCCCAATTTAGGATTAATTAGAAATTAATTAATTATAAATAAATATTTCAAATGCTTGGGTGATTTTTGGGTGGATTTTTGAGTGGATATTTGGGGAGTTTTGGGTGATTTTTGGGTGGATTTTTGGGTGGATTTTTGGGTTAATTTTTGCTGATTTTGGGGTGGATTTTTCGTGATTTTTGAGTGGATTTTTGGGTTTATTTTTGCTGATTTCTGGGAGATTTTATGTGTTTTTTGGGTGGATTTTTGCTGATTTTTTTGCTGTTTCTTGCTGATTTTTGGGTGGATTTTTGGTGATTTTTGGGTGGATTTTTGTTGATTTTCTTGTGATTTTTGGGTGGATTTTTGCTGATTTTTGGGTGTATTTTTTGCATGGATTTTGGGTGATTTTTTTTGCGATTTTTGGTGATTTTTGGGTGGATTTTTGGGTGGATTTTTGGCGCTTTTGGGGTGATTTTTTGGGTGTTTCTTGCTGATTTTTGGGTGCATTTTTGGTGATTTTTTGGTGGATTTTTGGGTGATTTTTTTGTGGGTTTTTTTGGGTTTTTGTGATTTTTGCTGATTTTTGGGTGGATTTTTGGTGATTTTTTTTGGTGATTCTTGCTGATTTTTGGGTGGATTTTTGGTGGATTATTGGTGATTTTTAGCTGAATCTTTGGTGATTTTTGGGTGGATTTTTGGTGCTTTTTCCTGTGATTTTTTTGTGATTTTTGGGTGGATTTTGGGGTGGATTTTGGGGTGATTTTTTGGTCATTTTTGGTGATTTTTGGATGATTTTTTGGGTGCTTTTTTTGCTGATTTTTGGGTGGATTTTTCATTATTTTTGAGTGGACTTTTGGGTGGATTTTGGCTGATTTTTGGGTTGATATTTGGGTGAATTTTTGCTGATTTTTGGGTGGATTTTTAGATGGATTTTTGGGTGGATTTTTGGTGATTTTTTTTTGTGATTTTTACTGATTTTTGGGCGATTTTTTTGCTGTTTCGTGCTGATTTTTGGGTGGATTTTTGGTCCTTTTGGGCATTTTTGGGTGGATTTCTGGGTGGATTTTTTGGTGATTTTTTGGTGATATTTGCTGATTTTTGGGTGGATTTTTTGTGATTTTTTTGTGATTTTTTTGGTGATTATTTGTGATTTTTGGGTGGATTTTTGGGTGATTTTTTTGCTGTTTCTTGCTGATTTTTAGGTGATTTTTTTCTGAATTTTTGCTGATTTTTGGCTGATTTTTGGGTGAATTTTTGGTGATTTTTTGGTGGATTTTTGGGTGATTTTTTTGTGGGTTTTTTTGGGTTTTTGTGATTTTTGCTGATTTTTGGGTGGATTTTTGGTGATTTTTTTTGGTGATTCTTGCTGATTTTTGGGTGGATTTTTGGTGGATTATTGGTGATTTTTAGCTGAATCTTTGGTGATTTTTGGGTGGATTTTTGGTGCTTTTTCCTGTGATTTTTTTGTGATTTTTGGGTGGATTTTGGGGTGGATTTTGGGGTGATTTTTTGGTCATTTTTGGTGATTTTTGGATGATTTTTTGGGTGCTTTTTTTGCTGATTTTTGGGTGGATTTTTCATTATTTTTGAGTGGACTTTTGGGTGGATTTTGGCTGATTTTTGGGTTGATATTTGGGTGAATTTTTGCTGATTTTTGGGTGGATTTTTAGATGGATTTTTGGGTGGATTTTTGGTGATTTTTTTTTGTGATTTTTACTGATTTTTGGGCGATTTTTTTGCTGTTTCGTGCTGATTTTTGGGTGGATTTTTGGTCCTTTTGGGCATTTTTGGGTGGATTTCTGGGTGGATTTTTTGGTGATTTTTTGGTGATATTTGCTGATTTTTGGGTGGATTTTTTGTGATTTTTTTGTGATTTTTTTG